>NC_049989.1:14387670-14459970 GCF_000003815.2 Branchiostoma floridae | reverse complement strand
GAAGGGGTTTGCCACGAATTCTGCCCTCCTACAGTCTCTGTCTTTCCTCTTCCTCCTAGCTCTTTCTGCTCTACCTAGAGTGCACAGTCTTGATAGCAATTCTTTTCTCAGCCCTTCAAGGGCTTCTTTTTCCATCTCAGTTGCTTTCAGCCATCTCTTTCTTAGCACTTTTAGCTCTTTCCTTATCTGCTTCCTTTCTCTTTCTCTCCGATTTGGGTGCCCAGCTTGTCGTCTGCTTTTCCCTACAGGCTTCTCTCCAAACCTCTCAACTCCAACACTGTACACAATTTCCATCATTGCCTCTATCTTCCTTTCTGCTGCTCCTGCCAGCACGCTTTCTAATATCCCTTCTAGGTCTTCGTCTAGCTGTTGCCATTCTTTCTCTGCATTGCTTGGGGCCATTTGACTTGGCTTTTCCTAGGTTCTGCAAGCCTATTGCCTTCCGATAGCACTTCTTGGTCTCCAGCTTCTCCCTGACTATCGTGCGGTCTCTCCTTTTCAGCGGTTTCTGTCAATTCCTCGTTTCTCCTAACAGCTTGTTAGCTCGTCGCTGGATCTGGATCAGAGCTTGGATTGGCTGTCTGCTGCTCACCGCTCACATGAAGGTCTTGAGAACTGTGGGTTTCTTCCTGTCTCCTAACCTCCGCCGTCTCACCGAGAATTCTCGAGCGTTGCTCTGGGTGTTGCCTCAGACAGCCCATTTTCGTCTGATGGATCTTGAGACCCCTACTGTTTTTGCACAATTTACCGCATCGGCATGCTACCTGTGTGTCCGTTGCCGTTTGTTCAGGTCGTAGTCGGGGCCGTTGCCTAGTTGTTACCGTGGTATCCGTCCTACCGGTGCTCTCTTCCGCCCCCCCTCTCGGAAGCACCTGGGGGTATTTTTCCGTATAGTGACAAGATGCAATGGGTTGAGTGCCCTACGTACATGTTGGGCTGCGGGGCTGGGCAGCGGGCCCTCCCGCCTCGTACCGGTCTTTCCCGGATGTCCCCGGTCTCTCCCTGGCGTCACTCTTCTATTCAGAGTTGCCAACTAGACTTTCCTAGTAGTCACTGGGAATCCCAGACAAGTAGCTTACCGAAAACAGTGGATGAGTAGTACTGCGTCATGACATCTTCAGCTGCTTCCTCCCATCAATGGGGGTTTCGCCCCCTAGCAGGACCCCCTCCGGGAGGCGGGGCAGGCAGTGTGGCCAATACTGCCTAGTCATGACCTTTCCAATCACGTTCATTGCTTCGGATCCAGATCCATCGTGATGAGCGTTCTGCTTCTTCGGTTAGTCTTCTGGTAGCATCTCTCATTGACACGACAAAAGTACAGCGACTTTCGTAAGGTCTACATGTATAACGACTACTTACAGTACAACTAAACACATATATACACCATATGGATATATCAATTACATTTCTGATGTTATTTGTTGTGTGCCATTAAGGCATATGCAGAGTGTGACACGTGCACACATTGTGTATGATTATGAGGGTGCAATGAACATGTACGTGTTGACTGTATACAAACTATCAATCTATTTTGGTGGCGTCCAATAAAGCGTACCCGGTGGATCAAGGAGGCTTTCTGCATAACAAAGTGATGGACAGGGACTAAAAGGGATACATGTACTGTAGTCACGTTTGGGTTTGTGTTCTCGTTGCAAAAGCGCCACCTACATTGGCTACTTAAAACGGCGAGAGGCAGAACTCCAGTTTTCCTTGGGGGCATGTTAACCCTATAGCAGAGGAGCTGGCCTTGTGTCGGCCCAGGAACATGGGTGCCTAAGCATTTGCATGAACCCTAGTGAGATTCGTGCGAACATTATGTGATACGCACGAATCAATATGCGAAAACGTACGAACCTTATGAAAATCACACGAATCACTATGAGAAAACGTACGAACCTTATGAAAATCACACGAATCACTATGCGAAAACGTACGAACCTTATGTGATTTGTACGAACCTTATGCGAATGACGTGATGTTACGTGACCCGGCCCCGCGGCGGTTGGCCGGTTTCGCATAAGGTCCGTGCAAATCGCATAAGGTTCGTGTGTGTCACATAGTGATTCGTGCGAATCACATAAGGTTCGTACGTTTTCGCATAGTGATTCGTGCATATCACATAATGTTCGTACAAATCTCATAGGTTTCGTGCAAATGCTTAGGCACCCCTAAGGAAACAGTCTGACATCTAGGCCACCGTAACTAAGACTGGCTTAATGGTACTATTACCAGTTCATAAAGTACCTATCAGTGGCGCATATCTTAGATAGTGTCCAGGTTACCGAGTGGGTGGGTCACGATTTAGGAGGGTAATCGTTCTGTGTCAAGGAGTGCCGGTTGTAAACGGTGGTTCTATTAGGGAAGCCTAAACTTTTACCTTAAACAACACTCGCGGATTGTTCCATATATACACTGTACGAAACATACTTGCGGATACGTCAACGAAGGTTAGACATCCAAGTATCAACTTACTTATAATAAGCAACTAAATATGATTTTCGAAACAGACGTTTCATCCACTACCTCTCATACATATTTGTGAGTCTCTACTTGAAAGGCACACATATACATAATATATATTATTGGTAAGAATGAAATATGAAAGAATACAAATCAGAGTTTTTTTCCATATTAAAGAATGTTGATTCTCATCCATCGCTTCTTATACCGCGGTGGGTTTGAATATATAGTCGATTGCAACTGAGACTGCAACGTTAACACAACACTCTTTGTGCAGAATGCTATAGCTATCAACCTGATACGTTAAACATGTACAAACCTGAAACAACTATTGAACGACCAGTACTATTGTCATATTTGCAAATGTAATACAGAGCAGAAAAACAGAATGACAACTCCACCCCAAAAAAGAAACGGATTCAGACAATGAGATCTGAATGCAGAATAAAGGCCCGACTATACTTTATAACTGACACCTGAAATGTGGCCACAAAAAAGGGTCTATTTGCTTTGGTACAGCATTTATTGCCTGAGAAAACACTTCACATTTCTTCGGGACGGTTGACATGACGACTGATTGTAGCACTGCGCAAACGAAGACTCGAAATACGTGGACAACTCGTCACCTGTGTACATGTTTGTCGGATGCGATACGCTTGTAGAAGAAATCTACTCGTAGGTTTTACAAGTAACATTACATGAACGCCATTATTCAAGAGAAGTTGATTCCTGTACCAAGCAAAGGGTTTGTATTCCACTTTGTTTACCCGATTTCTTTTGAAATTTCTTAAAGGGACCAAGCATATCGTCCCATCTTGTTATTTACTGATCGCTACTATATAGCCCGTGAAAATTTTCCCAAGTCTCATGTCAATTTAATTACTCATTGCGAAGTAATTTACCGAAGAATACGAGTACTTTTTTCAGTTAATGAGCTATTAGTTAGAAAGTTATGAACATCTACAATTATCAACCAGTAAATGTCGGTAAAAATAACGTTTATTCCTTCTAGTTTGCAGTAACATACAAGTATACACAAGTAGATCAAATGTTTATGGAACTGTACCAACCAGCAGTGTTGTTCTGGTAAATAGATTGTTGCCTTCGGTAAGCTTTTGTATACCATCGATGTTTATCTTCGGTAGGTTTTTAAACGAATATAGACTTCCTTTCTGACCTGACTATAACGAAATCGTAGTTGAGGATTCAACGCTTGATAGAAGTGGCCACAGTACACTGATCGAATTAATGTTGGCAATGTAGACGGCACAGTGGCCTTGTGGTTAGGGTTGTCGACTCAGGACCTAGAGGTCCCGTTGTTGTTCCCGTAGGAAAGGCACTTTACGAATATTCAAGCACGGAAAGAAGACGGAAAGGTGGGGAAATGTATCAGCAGAGTTTACGTTGTCACTAATAAGGCTGAAATTAAGATTTGGCCTTTCGGCAACCTTTCCATATTCACCAATTTGGCTCAAGTGCAGATTAGTACCAGGAACGTCCCTCGGATAGGACGTTAAATGGAGGTCCTGTATTTTAGGAGAGCCAAACCTCGAGCACGTTAAAGATCCCCAAATCACTTTTTAAAATGGGTATGGGTCCTTCCCGGTGTGAGTGGATCAAATAAGAGTCTGTCCAAATGTAGCTTGTACTCTTTGATACAAACCTGGTGTGTTATGCCATGAAAAGGTGTACCGGGTATATATGCAATACAAACAAACAAACAAACAAATTGCAGCTGCGTACGTGACCACAATAGACAGCTAAAAGGTCCGTTAATTCCTGTTTAAACCAAGGATGAATATGGCTAAAAACAAAATAGCTTCCAAAAATACGTTAATACACACTATGGTGTTTGAAAGCAAGCGTATCTAACTGCGTTTGTTACGATGATCAAAAGATATCGTGGTGGTACATGTGGTCTAATAAATCATTATACTATTATACTAGAACTGACATGTTTTTTGCTGATAACTATCTACTAGTATCCTAGAACGGCAACTCAATATATCAGTACTATATACATGTTACATTGTACCAGGAAAGCTCCATTTGGCGAAAGATGAGCCTTTGCTTTTTGGTGGGGTTTTCTCCGATCTTATCTAATAATGCCCAGAAACACAGTACAAACAAAAAAGCCTCCCCCATAAAGGAAGGAACTACATTGGTATTATCAGTACATAAGAATAAGAAAACGTCTCATGTGTGAGTTCCCCATTTAGCTAATATAGCGATGTGGTTACACATTTGTTGCTCAGAGCATTGCAGTTCCAAGAGGCACATAACGCAGTAAGTTTTCTCGCTATTTCTGTGGCAGAGTATATTTTTACAGGGTGAGGTTGCTAGTCCTTCCCTTAAATGTGTTTGAGGTACCTCCTCGAACACGGGGTCTCCATTTTACGTCCCTTCCGAAAGTCATGTGCAGCCCTAACCGAGATTCCCTACCCAGGATTGAACTTCGGGGTCTCCCAGTAAAGCTAGGGGCACAACCCGCCGTACGTGCAATTTGTCCGTACGTTTTTTTGGAGGCCACGTCCGCCACGTCTTTCTGAAAACGTGGGGAACGACTGGCAAGAGCAGGCACACAAAGTTTTGCGTGTCTGCAAAATCCAAAATCCGTCGGATTCCCTACGTGTTCGTACGGAGGCGGCACTTACCACTTACGGATCCAAGAAGATTGCCCACGTTTTGGCACGTAGACAGCACGCACTTGCAAGTACGGCGGGTTGTTCCCCTAGCTTAACCAACTAATCGGAACCAGGAGCTCAAATGTGAGGCTGCTACCAGTTGAGCTACAGGGACATCCCAAAGGCTTTTGAAAAATCTTCTCGTTGGAAAACGTCTAAGCCCAGTTGTGGTAGCGACAGGTACATAGTGACACGGCTACACACAAGTAATTTGTTTGGGGATTTTGTTCGCACATTGTGACTCTGTCGACACGAGAACTGTTCTCACAGTAATTTTCCACAGGATTAACCGCAACAACTAGACATGTTTAGTCTAAAACGGTGCAGAAAACGTTAAAGGTACTAATACTCTTGTTTTATGTTGTGCATAATTCACAGATATCTAGGCAGTTTCTGATTAATATATTGCTTCTTTTGAACTATTGTAATTAGTTGTGTTTCCAGCTTCGATATCATCCTTTTCTTGTGGTTCATAGCGGACTTATATGTGCTATTTCTAACCGGATAATTGATTCGTCAAAACAATTGTATACTTTTAAAACGCTTAGATGTCATTCGGAAAAAAAGAGTGGCACATTTAGACCAGTTCCTTCATCAGAATTTAACGGCTCGTCCAGTACAGACAGATTTGACTACGGTCAGTGTTTAGCGTTGTGTTTGCGGAACTGGCCCGACACTTGACCTCCAAACATCTCAAAAGGTCACGGATTCAGTGCCTCTAAGACGCCGTCACATCTAGATCTGCAGTGTTCTACCTCTGTATTTAGTCTGACCTTCCCACCTCGTGTGTTCAAGAAAGCTGTGCACGCCTGTTAGGACCCTTGGAAGAGAAGCTGAGGTATTGAAGTTTGGGAGGTTAACTTTGGGTCAGCGGTTTCTGGTAAGAACTTTGTGAGAAAGTTGTCTCAACTGCACAACTTTACAGCGCTGTGCTGTTTACAATGTTTGTCTACTTCTATACCTTGTCCGTAAAACCGATGTACTAAAACTAACCAAGAAACTTTGCTATCAAACCTGTTAGGGACAAGGAACGTCGCAACGAATTACAACAGTTTTAGTTTAAACAGTGTGGCGAGTTACTAGAACCGCGCCATGGACGGGATCTCGGAACTCCCCTGTCCCCACAAGCGGCCCGTGGCTCCGAGGAGGAACGCAGGGCGGCTGGTGCGCATTCGGCGCCCGAACACTCAGGACATGGAGGCCCTGATGGTCCAACAGGCGTCAGGACAACTGTACCTCACCACGCCATACCGAAAACTGCCCGAGAATGACTTCTGCTCAAAGGTGCGTAGGAAACATAACATATGCTAACATAGTAACCTTGACCTACGCGTTTTATTATTGGGGATCAGTTAAACGGAGGATCAATAAGTCTTTATCGGCCAAACGCAAATACATTTCATCATTGATCATCGTGTTCTCTTAGAGAGTCGACTATTTAGCAATCATAAAATGTTTACGACAATACCCTACTTTCATACTAACTTAACGGGAAAACGTTAACAGCTAAGACACAACGCACGGCTCTTGAAAAAATGCTGGTCCGTACGTCGACACTTCTTAGGGTAACAAAATAGCAAATTTCAGAATGGAGCACGCTTAAGTGCGTGATGTATATGTATATGCATGTGGGCTATATATGCTCGACAGCCTGTAATGCTTTCCGTATCCCTAACCAAAAAAAACGCTATACCGGACGACCCAAAGAGTTTGTTGGCATTTCTACAGCTTTCTTCCGTCATTGAATACAAACTTCCCACACGTCTTGTATAAGAATCCTGTTTTATGTTTAGACTTAAGTTTGCGTTTCTCAAAACAAAGTTTAGGCCAACGAAAACGCGCGTGTTAATCAGTAGATACAACTAAGATATTCACTGACTAAGATCCAATCTACGGCCCCTCTTGTAAGGTATGTTTGCCGAGAACACGAGCTCCGTGAAAAATGTTCACCTTGGAGACAAAACTCCACAACAAATCCTTTCTATACGCGGTACCATTCAAGGGGATGTAATTTTAGAATATTTACAGAAACAAAAACACCAAAACACGTGTTTTACATTCAGGTGTTGTTGGAAAGAAATAGGAGTTTAGTAAAGTGGTGCAGATTACCAGGCTTGGTTGATACAGTTCGCGGCATTTGTTGACGATTACAATCGCGCTGAATGAGCGGCTATGTTCCGACAGTAGGTTGAAGTAACTCTATAGCGTACTGCATTGTTTGATAACACCTTCGCTCAAGGTTTCCCAAAACATAGGAAGTACATTTTGTACATGTATATGCACTTGGTGTCATTTTGATAAACATCATCGGAAACTAGATTGTCAGAGAGAATATGTGAAACATAGACAATATTTCTCGTTGCTAATTTGCTTCCTCAAATAATCCGTTTTGTATAACTCAAGAAAACTAAAATCATTTAAAAATCTCTTAGACAGAATGGCGTCAAAATAACAGAATATACGTTAACACTAAAGAGCACAAACTAGAATTATTTTGATTCCAAAACAATTGCATTGAATTTTTTTTCATTATTGTGTGTTTCATACGAATGATAGAAATGTGTATGTCAAAGTTATATGTTAATAGTCTATTTGTATAAGTCTGTAGTATATGTTAGGTCATGTACCTAATATAAAGAAATTGAATGCATTTAAGCCTGTACAAGTGACCACCTCTACATAAGGACCAATGTGACTACTTTTAATGGCCTCCGAGAAGATAATTTTCCCCATTGGCACAAGACTTTAGTCTATAGTTACCACCTGTCCACATTGGACTAGATTTTATCGGGTCCCTGAGTGGTCTTCTTGGGCAGATTTGACTGTATGAAAATAGATTTATGATCAAAGTGCTAATTACAATGTTTAACATGTCTTTCTTTGTACTGAAATACCCTCCGTTCCCGCCAGGTTGACTGTCTGTATTGCCATCGGCTCCGCATGCAGAAATTGATGAAGCCCTCCCCCTGGCCCAGGGGAAACGCCCACACCCCCAGACACACCCACTACCACGCCCCCGTCCTACCCATCATCAAGCAAGGCCGCTGTCTTGTCAGGGTAAGTCATCACAGTATTACCTTTCCATTAAAGATGGTATCCCACTGCACTTGAGGCACTGGTGTGGCACTGCGGGGTTCGAAAAATTACTCAAGGAATTTCAGAGATAAAGAATGAATTTTCTAACGTTTTGTGTATTTTGTTTTCTTCTAAGTCATACTTTAACGTATAACGCAATGTCTAAATCATGAAAAATACAAAAAAAAACTGTCAAACCATACTCTTACATCGTCCGTCATATTCCAGTTTTAAAACCAAGTGTTTCACAAATCCAATATAATTTTTGTCACTCAACTGTCGCTCAAAGACTACCGTCACTAGGCTGTTGTTAGACAGTTCTCGACACCTACATATGTTGGGACAGACAAACAGAAAAAGTTTTACCTCTCTATGTCCAAATCGTCTATTTATCATGTATTGGATCTACATTCTAACAAATGGTGCTGTGTATCGATGTAGGTTAGACATCCAGGTAAAAAGACACGTCAGCATAGCAGTTACTAAAGAAAATTGCAGGTACTCAAAAAGATGGGCAGTTACTCAAGAAAACTGAATTTAAGTACTATTGGTTTTAATTATCTAAATTATGCCAGCGCTATAAATTGTATATAAGATTCAGTATGTAACATTGATACTAAATTAAGATGAGATGCTAAACTCGGTATGTGCGTAGAAACTCCGATACCTCACGATACTTGCACGCAAACGTGTTGTTTGTCTTCTTATTTCTTTCCTTTTGTTTCTCTCATCCAGAGAAGAAACCTGAAGACGCCTCGAAGTCGTCGCAAGGCCACGGTCATCCACTTGCCTCCCCTGACGGGAGAAAACATGACCGTCCACCGCGCCAAGGGCGGCGGCGTTCCCTGGTGGGCCAACAAGACTCCGCTAGGGGGCATCTCATGGGTGAACGCCGACGTCACCGAACCATCTACTGCAGCCGATGGGATTAAACTGGGCGCAAACGTTAACGGCGAGATCATACACTTGGAGGAAATACAACTGAGAGAGCAAAAGGACGAGGAGGAAGCAAAAACTGAGAAGGATGGAAGCGAAGAAGGAGAAGACAAATTTGGAGAACTCGAAGCATCAAAGGAAAATGCCTCACAAGATATTTCTGATTCTGACACGTCCTCCGTTCGTTCTGTTGATACTGTAGTATCCAAGGATACAGGAATAGGGACTGCTACAGCCATCTCAGAGGAGGTGACTCTACCTTCTCTGTCAAACATAAAAGTGTTTCGTCCTAAAGATCACTTTGCCGATGGGACAGACGAGACGAGTACTGAGGAGACTGCTAGTTCCTACACTACACGAAAAAGCGAATATCTGGGTCGAATACTCCTGCATATAAACCCAGATATTCAAAATATGTGGCCGATAACGGGTATATGCCGTCCGCACACTTGGTATAGACGGACCTGCATATGACCCGGAGATTCACAACTATTAGTGTGCGGGACATATGGAGGCCGATAATGCCTGCATATGTGCCTGGCCATCCCGGTGCATGTCCCGCCCATGTCCGCTCATCCGACCCAAATTTCCTGCATATGCCTGCCTATTCGGGACATGCACCCTTGTTAGCACCTAATTATCACCTAATTATCTCACCCAGGCCTCGACTAGAGCACCCTTTGTCATTGAAAGCAGCTTTGTTTTACTACCCTGCCCTACCTAGGATCCCCCTCCCTGTAGTGTGTTTATTTTGCTTTTATTCTTTCTGAATGGTGAATGAATTTTCTTTATTTTTTCAAAGTATTTCGGGACAGTAGACTGTCCTGACGATTTCCTCCATATATTATGTGCTAGGAATGATGCTCCTTTTACGTCTTGTGAAGTTCTGCATTCCCGCTATCATACATTCTGTTGTCCACCCGTCTTCTGCACAGACTTTTGTTAGTCAGGAGCACAGCTGCGGCAAACTTTCTAAACGTGAACGTGAAGATTTGTGGTAACCATTGATCCATCGCGACACGGGTGGGCAGCCTCCACTGTCCACGGGGCCGAAGCAGAAATCACCCGAGCCAACCACGGCCTCCGGCAGCAACTTTTAAGCCAGCCCTACATAGCGACGTGTGACGTAGTCTCAAACCGTCCGCAAAATCACAACCGGGCATGTCAGTCGTACCCCACCGTACTCTACAGCGCCTGCCCGCGCGTAAGGCCGGATACTAGCTATAAAATTACAGTTGTTTAAAACTCAAAGCAGAATCCAATCCTTCCAGCGTAGGCAGTTCAAATTCCACGCGGCAAGATGTTGTTTACTCTCGAGGTCGTATCATTCTAAATCCCTCAGTGTTCACTGACGTTGTCTGCCGTGCATGCAGATATCCAGCTATCGGGATCCGTTGCGTAAAAGTGCAACCTCACAGAAAGAAGTCTCTGAAATGCCAACTGTAAAATTTCAAAATGTTGACATGTGTGTTTATTGGTCCTTATTTTCAAACACCTACATGCTGTGTGAAATACAATTGGCTAGTTCTGATGAGTATTTGCATACAGACACAATAGGTCGGGACGTCCACTGTAGCTAAATTCAGCTTTTGTCACCTGGCCAGTTCACAGTCAATCAATACCCACAAGGAACTAGGTGAAAATGTGTTACTGTAAATGTTAATGATTTCATACATCAGTCTGGTAACAAACATATTGTTGTTGCAACAAGCATTATCCACAAGGATAAAAACGAATGAAGGCTTCCAATGCGAGCGTGGGTATATCATATACGCCATGTTTTCTTTTGTTTCAAAAGCAAAACATTGGTCTTTAGACTGAAGCGGCCGTTTCATTGATAAGCTTAGGGCGTAAAATGACTACCCCACCATAGAATGGTGGAGAATGTTATCATCAAACGTGTTGTTACTTAGATGTCCATTTCGTGTAGTTCAGCCAGCTGGTAGTGGGGCGGTTCATACATCAGTCTGGTAACAAACATATTGTGTGCAAAACAAGCATTATCCACAAGGATAAAAACGATGAAAGGCTTCCAATGCGAGCGTGGGTATATCATATACGCCATGTTTTCTTTTGTTTCAAAAGCAAAACATTGGTCTTTAGACTGAAGCGGCCGTTTCATTGATAAGCTTAGGGCGTAAAATGACTACCCCACCATAGAATGGTGGAGAATGTTATCATCAAACGTGTTAGATTTTACTTAGAATGTCCATTTCGTGTAGTTCAATCTAGGCAACAAACAGCCGCAGCAAAAAAAAAAAACGAATATTAAAATTGAGCGTGGGTAAGCCATGTTTTCTTTTGTGTCAAAAGCTTAAAAAAAAAGTAAAATTAGTTGATTAGCTAAAAACGTAAAACCGAAGCTTAAGAATATGATAATACCAAACGCTGGTATACAACGCCCTCAAAGTTATTTTTAGTGTTCGTTCTAGGTAACAATTCATTGGAAAACGATGATACGCGCCATTCGTGCGTAGGCCTTTCTTTGTTCTTGTAAAAGAATGCATTCGTTTATATCAGGCGTTTGTGAGTTTTGTTGACTGAAAATGCCAGACAAGTCAATACACATCCGCTTGGAGAGTACTTTTATGTAAAGCGGGTGTCCTTTACCAATCTTACTCAAACCTATTCTTATGACAAAGCATCAGTACGTCTATCAATTCACACACAAGATGGTCTCTTGTTTGGCATTACTCAAGACACGAGACGTGAGCAGGGGCCGCATATCCCCATACATGTCTAATTACCGGATGTGCAGGCATAAGCGGTAATATGCAGGACCCGCGCTTGTCATAACAGGATATGACTGCACATGCCCCGGATACACCAGGTTTCACGGGACATATGCAACCCCAAAAACGACCGGATATTCAAGTTTTCGTGTAGTGCTATGAGGAAAATGTCGGAGGGCAAGATGAGAACCAAACTAAAATCATAGAAGAAGTAGGAAAAAATGATGTCGTCGAAGTAGAAAGACAATCAGTCGTTGATGAGCTACCGTTGGGCGAGGACGACACGTCCAAGCAGCATCCACCACAGCATCCACAAGAAATAGACGGAGAACTCCTCTGTACAAAAGACGGGTGTTCCTGTCCGAACAACAAAGCCTCACCACAGAAGCAATCGCCGAAAACATCGTCTTCCCCTGATCTACATTTGGCAAACCTTGTCCAAAATGCAGACGACGGTATAGAAAATGAGTCGACGACATCTCGGTCATACGATAATGATTTTGACTGGAAAAAGAACGAACTCCAAGGGGAGGAGGGTGAGCTCGGAAGAGAAGGGTATTCTGAAGATGAGCGGGAGGCTGCAGATGAAGACGTAAGTATCAACATTTTATACGCTGATAAACAAACTATCTCTACCAGACTGACTACACTGGCTATTATAGAGAGAAAATTTGCCAGGCAAGTTTTGCCACCAGAGAGTTTGGTCGGAGGGAAAATACGAACCTTAGCATGGCCATTTTCCCCACGTTTTGCCGAATCTACGATCCCCATACCCCCGTAGGAAGGCCTGGTGGAAGCTAAACAAATTAGTCTTCCGGTTAGGATTCTTGAATTAGAATCTAAAGTTTATCGGTTTCAATTCACTAGCAGGCCCTGATGTCGTGTTCTTGGGACATGCACATAATATGTTGACTTAGAATCTAAGGGTTCTTGGTTTGAAACCCTACGCAGGCTACGATGTTGTGCCATTGGGAACATCTATTTCCTCATTTGACCCAAGTGAAAATGAGTATCTAGCTTCGGCTAGGAGGGTTCTCTCAAATTGGACGCAAAGCAGGAAGTCCCTTGTTTGCGAGCACGTTAAAGAACCCATCACACTTGTCGAAAAGAGTAGGAAACCATCAAGTGTGAGTGGATTAAACTTAACAGTCCGGACTTAAGCAGTCGCTTGTACATGTGACTTGCGTACAGAACCAGCGTGGTCCACCTATAGCCTATAGAGTAGGTGGTTATCGGTTCTGCGAAACAAGAAACAAAATGCTTCAGCATTATATAGCCCCATTAATGAACCAACTCTAATGATTATAATTCGTACAGATGTGCATCAATTCAAAGTATTGTATTTACAACATGCGGTAATACCATTTTGGATTTGTATACTAGTTGATCAGGTATTTCAGTTTAGTGCGACACGTGTAGGGTTTTGTGGCATTGCTGATATACCGAATATACACTGCAAAGCGAGCTCGAGGGTCAATAATAGGTCAAAAAGCGTAACGAGAATAATGTCATAAGTGTTATTTTGAGCTAACGGCTCTGTGCAATTCTAGCATTAGAAGAGCGCTTGAGTGTGTGCTGAGAGTTTATGAAAGTTCGGGGGGTTCAAATTTCAGCTTAACCTACCAATGTTATTTGAAAGACAAAACGACCAGCTATGTGATTATGAGTTACATAGAAGCAAGAAAAACGAAGTTACTTCTTCACTGTATTAGCCTGATATCCAGTCGTATTATAGCTCCCGAGTCTCTTCTGTCCTCTCGACACGTTCACAGACAAACAGAAATAAAAAAGACACTTTTCTCTTGAAAGCGCAGAACCCACAAACTGTAGAAAAAAGTGGGGCTTTTGATCGTCTTCCTCTGCTTCCAAAAAAGAAGTCAATCCCAACCTGTTTAGAAATAGCCAATACTAGTATTCGATCGAGTAGACACTGTTCATTGATTTCCTATGTTTATACCATGTACGTGCAATTAGCCTACGGGCATGGATTTGCAAATGGCCTTCTTCTATAACACGGCTGAATTTGCAGAATTGGCGATTCTATCGGTAGATATCCCGATCAGAGTCTGTATAGGTTAGCCTGGTATTCAGCCGTATCATAGCTCCCGAGTCTTGTTCATTGTGTGCTTCATTTTGCCTTTGAAGTCATCCCATTTCTGTGTCACTGACATGTCTTTTGTTCTCATGTTAAAGTTTGTTGCATAGTCCAGAGTCTCTTCTGTCCTCTCCGCAAATTATGGTACATGTAGTATACAGATATTCCCTTAAAAAGCGGTCAGAAATTTTATCTTCGATTCCTGGACTTAAAATCAGTGGATCAAACTGAAATTTATGATTTATGAATGTTGATCGGCAGAAGTTACAAAATTCTAAAATCGACAGATCGTCACCCTTCACCTGAAATCAACCCTTTTATATCATTATGACGGAGTTCTGTGACCTATGAGATCACACACAAGTCAGCCGATCGATTTTCGTGCTGTGCAACAGGGGTATTATGTCTGTGACAATATGCGAGAGTCATGTGTACTTCTAATATCCACACCCAGACACTCTGATTGACAGGAAACGTTAGCCCAACCCATAAATGTGACACTATTCAAACAGGTACTGACGCCGATCCTGCGGGTGGGTACAAGTTAATGTTACCGGCGCATGGTCAGATGTGTTAGCTCTTGTTGTGTCAGCGCTATAAGTCAAATAAAATGTACCGAAGGAATTTTTATCCTTCTTAGCGTGTAGTTTAAACTT
Organism: Branchiostoma floridae; assembly: GCF_000003815.2. Taxonomy (NCBI): domain Eukaryota; kingdom Metazoa; phylum Chordata; class Leptocardii; order Amphioxiformes; family Branchiostomatidae; genus Branchiostoma; species Branchiostoma floridae. Next base: position 14,445,332 of record NC_049989.1, on the reverse strand, counting down.
TTGATTAAAACTGAGGTGTGTTTGTCAAAGCGTTTGCGTTAGCAGTACAAATAATGGGTTTATACGAAGGATGTATGAAGAAAATATAGCCAACAACAATCTTGAAATTAAAGATCAAGAGATATTATTCAAAATCTATGTCTTAACAGTTAGCGCTTTTACTCCGTTGTTTAGGTAACACCACAGACGCCCAGACACATGTATGCGCCACCTAGCAACCGTATTTTGAAAGGCGCCTCCCTCAAAAGTTGTCAAAACGAACAGTGACGCGCGAAATTCCTTCGAAGTTGTCAAAACTTTGAAAGTAGCGTGCGTCAACATGTGTTCTTTGCCTTATTTTGCCAACAGAACTTGTACAAAGCATGTGCATTTGGTCTTTTCGTAAGGACATGAAAATCGGTTTACAAGAATATTTCCTTCAAATTATCCACCTGAAAAATACGTTGACCGAATATTAGATAGATACCAGTCTGTAAGACGAAAAAACAACACAAGAACACAAAAGAGAGAAGTTAAGACGACGGCACGTCATTCAGCCAGGTGAGGCAACAGGTGGGCGGTTTGGTGGCGTCTGGGGTAACCAGGCAACAAACACTTGCCCAAATATGGTGACGTGCGTTTTGGACGATACCATTTTACTCACAGGACACGTCTAGAACTTACAGATCTTATACGGTGATTGTGACATCTTTTGTTCATTTTCGGATCTATAAAGGTTTTTGTATACAATATAATTATCTGTAACATATACTTTTGTGACAGTTATTGCTCATATTCTTGATATAATATGCTAAAAATAAATTGTTACTCCCCTTTGATGATTTTGGAATAGACTTCCTTCCTTGGGTCATATTTGGGGTCAGCTTTCAATGAGAAGTGTTACTGTTGTCAAAAGAACGGGGCTGAGTCAGGATTTCTATATTAAAGAATGCCAAAGTCTTATCAAGTGTGGGATTATGGCTGCTACAAGGTGCTGCCGTCTGTCGTCGCCCGTCTCAAGACAAGCGAGAAGCCGTGAAGACTGAAGTGACCCAGAAAGGAGTTTTGAAACTGTGTTGCTCGCTCGAGCGGAAAATCGCATATCGAGTGCCCTGAAAAGGCTCTTTTCGCCCGAGGAAGAGGTAGTGAATTAATCTGAATTGCGCAGAAGATTTATCGCCACTGTTGTGTCCAGAGAATTCCCCCCAAGGTTTGGACTCGGACAGATACAGAGCGAAGGAGGAAAGAAACTCTTAGTAACCGTAAGTTGTCCTCATGGCCTCAAGAACTTTCAAGATGGCGGGACTCGACTTCAAGGCCTACTGAAGAGGCTTCTCCAAAATGTTGACGTTTTCCTTGGATTCAAATCGTAGTATTCTGAGATTCGTGTCAACGGTACTTCTAATTTTGTAGCGAATATACAAACACATTTAGATTTGGTGAAATCTCGTAGTGTTGAATCTGTTCTACTAAAAAGAATGACAACTTTTAGATTTCTCAAATTTTATCTGTGTCCAGATCAATTTTGAAGCATTTGAAACACAGCTGCTATAATGTTGGACCCAAACTTGCCGTGGTTGTCCCACGGCTATAAGAAAGGCAAGGATGATTTTAGCCAGAAGTTCCTATCAGATGTGGACTACGCCAAACATCATACTGACACATCTTCCGAGAATAGACTACGGATCTCGACTCCGAGAAAGGACCAGCAAGAAAGAGTGAAGAGCGCAACTGTAAGGAGAGTACAGGATGGTAGAGGCGGAAGCGCACGTTCACGAGACAGTGGCGGGGATACCTACCAGTTCTTACGGGAGTCTCGCCCGAGAAGTGCTTATTCGCTGTACAGCGTGAAGTCGTTTATGTCCGGTCCACCTCAGGTGAAAAGCAAAAGAGCTCGGAGTGCGACAGTACGAAGAAAAGCGGCTGACTTGCAGAAAAGTTTTACACAAGTAGAGAGAGGTTATGAAGAGGTACGAATAGACAGAAACTTTCGCAAACTCGCACGGCCGAGGACTGCTCAGGGGTTGGTACGCGGGAGACCTAATGTCACGTGGAGCGGAGACTGGCGTCCGACATCTTCCACGGGACTGATTCCTACGATACCGTTCGACAGATATGTCAGTTACGAGAGACCGCGCTCTGCCAGACGGGTATGATGTTTTGGTTTGTTTCAAGAATATATTGTTATCTAAGAACGTTGTATATATTTCTTATGGAGATATAAGAAAGTAACTTTAAATCTTATAAACCCAAGAAGAAGGCAGGCAAAATCATTTCTCTCATAGATAAATAATGTCACCTAGCATTTGGGTGATGATTTGGCAGTATTGCAAGTTGAAGCATCAGAAAGTAGTAGAAATTGGACAAGATACAATTCTAAAGTTTAAAGTTTTACAACACTATATTTATGTGAAACTGAAAATTTATAAGGGAAAACTTGGACACCTTATCTCTTCATTTGTGGAATAGCGTATGTTTCAAAGTGTTTTGCTTGAACCAGTCTTACATGTATTTTGTCGCTAGTGCATGCGGTATCCAGGTGTGCACTTTGTTTTTGTTTTGCCATACCTGTTCATCCACTTGAATCTCCCGTCTTTCAACCATCGGCCTATCCTGTCCTTAAGTGAAGCATTAGTGCCAGCAATACCGTGAAATTCTGAAAAGAAGCTTTCAGCAAAGCTGAGTCCCAAAAAGCAATGTTGAAAGGCAAGAAGACTATTGTGACAAGCCACATTGTTGACTTAAATTGTGTCGTTTAGCACGTCTTTCGCACAAGTCCATTGTTTGGTCCTGACCCTTAACAGGAGAATCCCACCCTTTCTTTAAGAATTACAGGTGTTAGAGAAAGTTAGAGGGGATCGGGTAAAAGGTAATCACCTTAAAGGACTGTGTTAAGGACTGATTTGTATGCACTGTCCTCTGGAGGGTCAATGTATTCAAAGGCTTGGTTCTGTGTCGTGAGTGAGCCAAGGTTACCACCAAGTACAGTACAGGCATAGCTTTAACAAGTACAGTACAGGCATAGCTTTAACAAGTACAGTACAGGCATAGCTTTAACAAGTACAGTACAGGCATAGCTTTAACAAGTACAGTACAGGCATAGCTTTAACAAGTACAGTACAGGCATAGCTTTAACAAGTACAGTACAGGCATAGCTTTAAATACAGCTAGACAGGTAAAGGTTTGGTGTGACAGGTCGTTCAGTGTAATATAACCAGCTGTTGCAGCGCAGCGTGCCTGCGAAGCTGGTGTGTTAAGCCTACAGCTGAGGGTGGTTATACTTAGGCTACGGATACAGATACAAACCTTCGGCATTGTTACTAGTAAGGAACCCATTGCACATCTTAAAAGGGACAGTCCAGTTTCAATTAGGCCATCGTAACAGCTTCATTATCTCAATCCCAATTGTCCTCAACAAATTCTTGCAGATAAATCATTCTGATGCTATTGAAAAGGCTTGACAATCTTATGACTCATAATATTTCTGTCATATTTGTCTTCTTGTGTTGACCTACATGTATGAAACATTTATTTTACTTCATGCATTTTAGACATGTGCTGACAGATATTCAACTTTCAAGTGTCTGAAAGAGACATTGGTAATTTGTCAACTTGGCATCCCCTTTACACTTATTATGACTTTAAGAGTAATGAAGTGTCACCCTCGATTATCAATAAAATTCAGTATATATGATAGTGTGACATCTCTCACTAGCTGGTGTCCAAGGGTTTCAAGGCTTTGACAACATGTGCAAATATGTCTTTGTAGAGGTTCGTCCTTTAACAGATTGGAATCATAGCCTCTTATACATAGATTTGAATTGAGATCTGGTTTGGAACAATCCATTATTCTACTAGGATTTGGTTAGGGTTTAGGTTAGGGTAATCCAATTTGTAGTATTAAGTAGAATAGCAGATTGTCCTACTAGTGGTAGAACATATCCCAGTTGCAAATTAGAATAGATTCTAGTTCTGCAGATTATCCTTGGACAGATCACGATTCCACTTTGTTGTAGTAACATGCATTGGCATAATACCGGTACGTTTACGACGATTTCTCTAGCCATACTGATTTGACAAATTGTCAACGCATCATTTTCTCCAGTTACATGTTGCTGTTATAGGTTACCCTTGCCACTTCTTCTGTGCAACTTTTCTGCCACTCTTGTCCTGCTAAAAGCACAATATTGTAATTGTAACACGCCGCGGAATTACACGGCGAACGGGCGCGTGGTTGGGAGGGGGTAAAAATACCGGCCGGAAGAATCACGGCACAATTAACTGTCGCTATGTACCTTTATACATCCTCTGATGTTCCTTCCTTTTCTGTTAGTAAATGCATAAAACATAAACCTGCATGAGCATACAAAATGTCATGAGAAAACGGACGTATACTGTCAAGAATTTTCATTTAACTTCTGTCCGTCACAACCGCTATGATGTAACACTTCACTGCTAGCGTACATATAAAAATGGCGGGAAAATGGCTGCGTACGTTCAATTTTGCCCATTCAGTCGTAGATCCGGGCTATTATGCAACGGTTCTTCACACTTTTACATGAGTTGTAGGTCACCAACAGAAATTCAAGATTTTTGTTGAATCATGTTCGTCTTGTGCCGTGAGCATGTGTAATTATGATCTACAAATCTGGCAATGAATGTGACAGTGTGTTCGTCCCACGACGAGCTGCCTACCCCGAAAAAGATACTGAAAACTTTTGGCCTTGTTGTCTTCGAATGCATTGTTATCGATGCTTTGTAAATGATGTATTGGACACCTAGATGTCTGAAGTGTGCACACCTCAGAAATAACTATTGTTGCATGTGTAGATCTCTTTAAATTCCATCATTTTTGATCGGCCGGTATAAGTCTTACTGCCGGTATTATGCCAATGCATGTTAGAGACTCTGATTCCAAATTGTCCTAGTACAGTCTGCAATTGTCCTGAATCCCAAACTCTAGTATGTGACACATACATTTAATTGAGACATGTTTTTGAACGCCAGGCAGTCTTCTTTAGCTTCACACCACTCTTGCTAGCCTGATTTAATCACGCTTCTTAGGCCCGTCCTACACAGACTACACTCTTGCTTAGTGCAATGAATGTACAGTTTTGTGCATTGTGTCCAGAGCATGGAATTTGGCATTTGCCTTCAGTCAGATTAAACACAATATTTTACCAACGAAACAAAGGTGCTTGTCACCAGGAGTATACCCCTTTTTTCCGATCACGTACACCAGCGCTTTTCTTTTATACCTTAGATTAAACATTTTGATAGCAGGTCATGAGTTAAGTTTGTTCTAGGTAGAGTCCTCGCCTTGGAAGTCAGAGAGACCATGGGAATTTAGAGTGCCTTGTCAACAAGTCCCATACCCTGACCTTTGCGTTAGAATTAGAGTGACGTTCTTTCCCTTGGCGACCGTTTACTTACGCACAATGACGATAAATACGGTCTACTTCATACATTGTCTGCTTGTCGCTCGGCGGTGGTAATAATTACGAGCAGGGTGGATATGGGATATTGTGATGACAGCTATAGTAGTCTTTTATAATTCATATGTGTGCCAAATACATAATGAATTGGGTGTTGTCAGATCCCAATTATTTAAAGATGTCGTGATCATCTATTAAGTAGATCAATGATGGCGTATTGTATTTGTGATTTGTAGACTACTACAAGATTAAGTCTATCCTCTATCAAAACTCCTATCTTTGGATTCATGAATCTTCTTGTCTTAAACCCACCATGATTACATTTTTGGCTGGAAATAAGATTATTGGATTTGTAATCTTAGTGTATTTCTATAATTACAAATTTTTAGTTACTTTATTTGTGTTCTATTTCATCCTTTGTAATGATCCCTTGTCAGTCATCTCTTGTTTGGCTATCAAATAATTCCCAACAATGTGCATTTTTCTTAAGACACTATTCCCCAGTGTCATGAAGGAGAAAGAGACAAATTCATGAACATGCATATGAGTATCTATTAATATGACATCCAGTCTACTGTGGACTGACCAGGCTCTCTTCCACCGGCGTAATCTTTTGCACCCAGTAGGTGTGTAAAGTAGTGGGTGGGGTTAGAGGTTAGCTGGGTGGGGACAGTACAATATACAACAGTAGGAGACAGAATTGGACAAGTTTTCTAAAATTCACTTGTCCTATTGGGCAAGTACATAAAAAATTTACTTGCCCCAACCAAATTTAAATCACTTTTGTCTTATGCATTTTCACTTCCAGCTATGTAATTCTTTTAAAATTGCCTCTCTTTTTCTTTGTTGACCAATGTTTGAGGCCATAACTTTGAAAAGTAACAAGTATATCAAAATCACATGGAAAAATCTTTCTTGCCCGATTGGACAAGTGGGGTAGGACAGGCGCTTGCCAGATTGGCACTTTCACTTGCCCATGACAATTGTGCTATTGGACTTGTCCAACCCTGGAAGCCGCTGTGGCCAATTAAACTTGGATGCATATACTAGTAGGCAAAAAATTGCCCAGTTGGCAGAGAACACCGTCCGCCCCTAAGAAAGGTCAGCCAAAGAAGTTAGCCACCAAATGACAATAGACTTATAATGCCAGGTTAGTTATCTATGAAAATAATCTGCGTTGACATTTTTCTGACAACCCTTCCTCAATACCTTCCTAATCCAACCCATAATAGTCCCTACATTCCATCCTTAGTAATATTATCCAACAACTAAGCCCCGTCTTTGCTGTAAGAATAATATTTATGTGAACTGTTGTCCATTGAAGTTACGGCGACTTTTCTATTATGTCTGTGATTGTAGGGTCAGTGCATTGACATGTGGCCGCTAGTGTCACCAAGTTGTTTTTACACTATTGTTAACACATGTACAGTAAAAACATCCAGGGAGAAACATAGGTAATCTCATGTTTAGTGTGAGGTAACTTGATGTTCTAGAAAGACCTTTACTTTTCTAGGCCAAACCTTAAGTGTTTAGAACAAACATAAAAGAAGTCAAAGCTATTTTTTGAACTTCATTTGCTGCAAACGTTTGTAGTACATATTAGACAAAACAGCAAATTCAAACTCAAACAGTATTGTACTTGTACATGTGCTTCATAATTATACTTGAGCAGCAAAGGGTGAGCAAAAAAAAATAATGTATTGCTCTGTTCAAATCAGTGCATCATCTTTGTATAAGGGACTGTTTCCAAACAAGCTTATTCTCAGTTTTTAACTATATCATTATTAAATGACAGTTGTGTTAAAAACAGGTACATCAAAGGCTTTGATTTTAGGCTTGTTATGTTGTTAATGTAACATACAACCTGTTTTGTTTTGGTTGCTAGGTGACTGCCTTGGTTACTAGGCACAAAGCAATGTCCAGCTATTACGAATACACAAATGACACAAGTACAAATAAAATAGACAGTTGAAAATTTGGGTGAGTAGATAACTTTTCAAATTGAAAATGATTGTTAAATGGCCTTTTACCATTGAATTTGAAAAAAAGAAAGGTTGATCAGTTGACACCTTACTGAATGCACAAAAGCGTCACTGATTATAATTGCTGGAATAAAGGAGTTTGTAAACAATTTGTCACACCTAATATTGTCAACAATAAATGGTTTCAAACAAGTTTCACTTTTCTCTGTTGCCAAAAAATCATATGGCATGCTCCTCTGAACTTTTTGATAATGATTTGCCTTAAAAAAGTAAATCTGGAATAAAAAAAATTGATTTAAGATTGTAGTAGACAAGGGAATTATGGTAGTGCGCGGCGCCATTTGAAGAATACATTTTTAGATTAATGTATCATTTATTCCCTCATATTGTGTGATGTACGGCATAAATGTCATACTAATATTGCCCACATTTGTATACTCAGTACAGTATATCCAATCAAAATTAAACGTTTTGGTTCTATACTTCCCCAGTACACATTTTCTAAACGGTGAACCCACTATCTATGATTTATTTCTAACAGCCATTTTTACCCCACTTGTATTCCCATACCCCTACAGTCTCCACAGGTGTCCATTGTTCTACATAACCTGTTCACCTGGGTCTTCTCAGTAATTGGCACTAATCATGGCTACTTATTGTCTAGCCTGTGGCACACAATCTCTTGCTGTCAGGCACAATACACCTTTCTCATGCAGCGGCCATGATACAATCATATAGATCTAAAACAAGTTAAATGAGAAAAACAAAAGACTGACTGTCCACCATAATTAGCAGTTCAACCAATGATAGCATGGAAATTAGAAAATCAACCAATAAAAGAATGGCTGCATGTCCGTCAAATATTTGCATTATTCTGTTTTATTTTGCACTCTTAAGGGACTATGAAACCAGTCTACGCTACTCTAAATTGCTACATCTTTCGGTGCATAACATTAGTTATAATATATTTATCATTTGATCTTATATTGTGAAGATTTGTGTGGTTTGGAGGAAAACTAAATGGGAGCTGATTCTAAGAATTAGTTTTGTCTGGTTGCCTTTAATAAAGACCTCGTCTTCTATCTATCATGGCTGCCATGTGAGAAAGTTGTATGGGGCCTGGTTGGGATGGCAACTTAAGTTGCTATACATGTACATCTACTTATAATTATTCTGGTTGTCTTGTTGCAATACAGCACTAGTCACTCACTGATAATACTTCATGAAATGCCTTTGGTGCCTAGTATGTCTAAATTACCCACCCAATGGTTGGGAGTGCAATTTTAGTCATTGTCCTTATGCTGGGTGTCCTGTTCTAATACAGCACTGATAATACTGTAAATGCATTTAAGTTTGCTGGGATTTTATTTCGCGGTAGCGGGAAAAACGACTTTTCGCAGTGGTTTTAATTTCGCGGTAAAACCATAGACTGTAGTCTAATACCATAATAGAAAATGTTTGCGGTGATTTTATACTTTTAAGTTCGTGGTGAACATTAATCTACCGCGAACATTTCTGCATTTACAGTACTTCATGAAATGCCTTTGGTGCCTAGTATGTCTAAATTACCCTCCCAATGGTTGGGAGTGCAATTTTAGTCAGGATACTTATTCTGAGTGTCCTGTTCCAATATAGCACTGATAATACTTCATGAAATGCCTTTGCTGCCTAGTAGTAAATCTAAATTACGCACCCAGTAACCCTACCTGCAAAGGAATGCCAGCTGTACTGAATGTATTGCTCTACTAATAGGGAACCAATCAGCATGCAGGCAGCATTATACCTAATAGGGTGTTATTAATTGGATGATGATTGAGTGTTTACACACTAATGCCCTCTGGATAGTGATTAGGTAGTGGGGGGCAACCCAATGGACTCAATAGATTTTACCTGTTCGACATATACTACAAGTGCTGTACATAAGCACACTAAAAACATCTTTGTTAATGTGAAATATTTTGAATATTGTGTCATGCTGTAGGAAGAATTACATGATTGTATAATGTTATGTGGTGCCATGAATTGGTGCCATGAATATTTCAAACATTCCATGAAAATGGGGAAATGTTTAGAAAGTATAAACGAATTTCTAATGTTTGGAAATCATGAAATATATTTACAGATGGTTACAAAGTTTAGATTTAATTGTAAACTATGGCAACAAATGCCAGAGTGGTGAATTGGAATAGACTCTAAATCACAGTGGGGGAAAGAGGCAATCATTTTAACTAAGATTTTTAAATCGAAATTGCATGGCAACTAAAAGACCTGGTGGAAATACACATTGGCAAATTGTGCATAATAAAATTTGATCAGCAACTACATGTAGAACAGTTACCAGTCTAATTTGACTTAAACTTTTGCTTGAAATTACAATACTTTATTTTGGTGTCCTGTTTGCAGTTGGTCTGTTCCAGATATCTGTTTTATGTCAAATGGCAGTTCTTAAAAGAGCAGATGTCTGTAATTGAGTTGTTGTTATGGTTACCTTGTTTACTTCTAGATGGGTTGAGTTACAAAATCTTTATCTACTTTTGTGTGGCAAAATTATAGTGTGTATATTGTATGATATATGTTTGCTATCTATTGTTTTGTCATTTCTAACAGGTTGTTTTTTTTGCCATTTCAGAGTCACAGTCCACTTAAAGATAATGAGGTAGGTAACTGATTACTTTAAGTTTAAAAGTTTTTCGTGGGTGAATTTTAAGCCAGACCTGAATGTCACAATTCAATGCTAGTTGACCTTTATCTGTGAGGTAACCTATAGCCATTGTTTTTAGAACAGGGTATTAAGGCAAATCAAGTTGATAAATAGTGGTTTCAAATTGCAATATTTTCAAAATTCTAACAGTTTGAAAACACTGTACATCAACTTGATTGCCCTAAATACCCTGTTTTTAATGACAACGGATATTGGTTACTCTAGCCTGCCGATGAAGGTTATATCAGTTGTATATAATTTGCCTATACATGTACTAGGTAAGAAGAGGCGAAACACCACAGTTCTTTGACATCTCCAAGAGAGCGTGGCTTCACGATCGCCCCCCACAATCTCCGCCCCGAACACCACCCCCTCCGCAAAGAATAAGGACGCCAGTCAGGTGGGTGCAGTACCTACATATTCCCCTAGGTGGAGCTCCAAATGTAGGACATCCTTCATAATGCAATGATTACGATCCCAACAACTGTAGTGCAGAACCTGGTCAATAGAGGGCGTTTTTATCACAGTACATCTTGGCATGTGCATTTCCCATGGGAAAGAAGATTATATGTTATACCTTGGATGGCCAATATGGGGTGCTGTATCATTGTGGCTTCTGTATCCAAAACTGAAGTTGCCCCTTTAGATATGTGAATTGAACAGAGCACCATTTATAATACTTTTAAAGAACTTAATATGATGTTTTTGCACATTTATTTGCATATGCTCCATAATGTTTCTTAAAATGATATGCCATGCGCGGATCCAGGGGGAGGCGCGCCGGGCGCGCGCCTCCCCCTTCAGCTGGCAAAAAAAAAAAAAAATGGCAAGATAAACCAAGGCTACTAGAGGTCTTCGGAAGTTACGCCAAGAATATTGACAACGTTATAAAACTAATTTGAAAGAAGATTTTCTGGTAATTATTTAGAGAAATTACTAGTGGGTCTTTCGAGTCACGTAAACTTACGGTAAAGGCCCGGGGCGCGGCCGCATCAATTTCTCCCCAAGAAACTGGTGGGTCGCTGTAAGCCAAAATCGGCGCTCAAAAATATAGAAAGAGCGTGGAAATTTTGTAAGATCTCCAGAAAATCAGCGGAAGTTAGTTATTTTTGATGAACTGATGATTTCTATCGTCCGTCATCGGCTTAGAGAGACCAAGGACTTGGAGAGACGCAACCCGCCTTGGGAAAATCGGCGTTGTGCGCCGACACCCCCCTCCCCACTCCAGTTCTGATCAGTCGCCGCGGTGACCGTGCTGACGTTTTTGTTGTCATTTCCCCCCGATTTATATAATAATCGTCATCAAGTACCACCGCAGAAGCAAAAAGAGTCCGAAATATATGCATTTTCAAATGTGTAAGACACTTTCAAAATCGTCTCCGGCAAGCCACTCAGATCCCACGAGATTTCTCTGCGATTTTATAGGAGCGCGAGCCGCTTCGCGGAGAAAGGCAAATCGGCAGCCAGGTACAAATAATTTTGCGATATTGTTTGTGTAGCGTGGCGTCATTTATGAATATTAAGAAGGAGGAACTAGCCTTCGTTAGGTTTGTCCTCAGTGGTAGTTGCTAAAAATAGTAAAAGATGTCCCTGAAGTGAACTAGACAGCCACAGACATGACAAAAAGTTAGTGTTAGTTTGCTTCTCAAATTTGCTCAGATATGGCTCTAAAATGCACCAGAGAGCCTCTATTTCTTATAAATTTTCTGGGGGAGGCCCCCCATACGCCCCCAACGAGAGGGGGGAAACCCCCTCTCGTGCTCTCCCCCCGCGCAGCTTGCGCTGCGCGGCCGCGGCCTTCGGCCGCGTCATGGTGCGCGCCCCCCCCTTAACAAATTTCTGGATCCGCCAGTGTATGTTGTTGTAAAAATGCATAATTGTGATACTATGAAGAAGATTTCAGACTAAAGACAAACAGTTGTAGAAGAGCAAAATCTGATCGGCTTTACACTTTCTCCTAGGATTGTCAGAACTCCATCAAATGTGTCGGCCAAAGCCGGCAGCGGGGAGCCCAGCACAGTGGAGATGTCTCCCCCTCCATCCCCACCTCCGGAGCAGGAGGAGGAGATACCTGTAGAGGAGGAGGAGGAGGAGGATGGAGACTGGCAGGAGCAGATTGGTAAAGATTACGTACATCATGGTTTTAGTCTTTTTGTGCTGGCTTCATTTTTTTCTCCTCATCCTATTTAATGTTAACCCGATTCCTAGTTCTTGTATTAGACCAGGGACATTTTTTGTTTAATGTACTGTCTTATAATCAGGCCTCACTAATTTCATTTGTTGGTTCTCGGATTTCAGAAGAACAAAAATAGAATTTCTAACTGGAAAAACAGGATAAAACCAAAGCCTAGGTTAATAGTATGCCCTGTCCATTTGCTATATTTTCACTTTAAAAAATCTGAGGACCATGAAAGGAAATTGGTGTGGTCTTGAGTTCATTGACTGATTTGAGAGTTAAGAAAATTCTGTCTTGTCTATCCATGCTGCAGCAGAAAAAAAGGAACAGAAAGGTTTGTTGTTTTCTTCTGCCAAAGGTGAAAGATGAATCCTCTTCCTTAAGTCGTTTTTCGTAAGGGTTTCTTGCAGAGATCATGAATTTGAGCACTTTTTTTTTATCACTCTTATCTCTCTTTTTACCTATGGCTAAACGAAATCAATGGGTAAAACACTCATAAGTCTGACACATCACCTTTCCACCATTACAGTCATGTGTCAATCTCACAATTTTATCTTACCCCCAGTAAATGTACGGCATGTTTCATATGGTAACAATAGTAACGGTTGCTTTTCATCTTGTATACAGAGGTGTCAGTGCAGATGAAGGAGCCAGAGCCACCGCCCCCCTCCCCAACCCCTGAACCCCCTGAAGAGCCAGAACTTGCCTGGGATGAGGAGGAGAAACAGGAGGAGGAACAACCAAAGGTCAGACTTTCATAGTTCACAAATAATTCAGCACATCAAATTCAAATGGTGGTAAGAAGGTAGTCTCGTTGACTTAAGGTTCTGGGTTTGCAAGGCCCCACTCTTTGGAAAGGCTTGTAACATTTACTAGACATTTCCTTACTTGACTCAGGTGAAAATGAATATCTTTGCTTTGGTTAGGGGCATCCTCATGGATGTGATGTAAAGCTAGAGGTCCCGTGTTTGAGGAAAGACATACCCCGAGCAATTGTTAAAGAACCCACTACACTTATGGAAAAGAAAAGCAGTCCTTCCTAGTGTGAATGGATCAAACCTTACGGTCCAGTCTAACTGTACAAATTTGGTGAATCACATCTTAAGGTGGTTTGATCTGACAATCCTTACCACCTAAAATCCTTTGAAAATTGAAACATATGGTCTTTACATACAAATAAACCAACAAGTTTGAAAACACTGAAACACCCCAAAGCATAGGTGAAAAGGTTATCTTATTCAGGTCAAACTGACCTAGTCTGGTCAGGCCTGAAATATTGAAACACTTGTTTGTCATTATTAGTATTATCATCAAATATACATAGAGATTCAAAGGGAAAGATTCTGAGAAGATTTAAAAAAAAACAGGAAAGTCTTCACCTTGTGAAGTTAGGTAGTTACCTGGCATACAATCCTTGTCGCTCTCTTTTCCTGAAAGTGTTGTGATAACAAAAAATTATCTGAATTGATTAGATTTAATGGTGCTGGTCAGAATGATGAGTAACAAGATATTTTACCTCTATGCCACCTCTGTCCTATCATGCATTATAACTAATGGCATGATTTGATGAACTGTTATTCTAGATTATCGATCACATGAAGGACCATAATGCCATCCAACCAAACAATGGGATACTATATGATATATTGGTGTGAAACACAAAGGCAAATTCTTTTTTATCCTCTGTTCAAATCCCCTAATCCCCAAAGTTTTCAATTATTGACGAGGTCGTGTGCCAACGTTTGTTTACATGGTTGCCGGACGCACACTGGTTGGCATTAGAGTTTACGAGGGTTATTGTGTTTCCTTTCGAGAGTGGCGTCCATTCAAAATTTTATGTTCTGAAGTACTAGTCTGGAGTGAATTGTGTTGGTGGGACATAAGTACTTGGTCGAGGCTTACTCAAAACTTGGTCGGCATTGTTCAACTGTAACTATTATAGCATCGTTGCCATACCAGTGGACCAAACCTACTTCTGTCAAAAGGCTCTTGGTGTAATTGTGAAGAGATGATATCTCTCTATGGTGTGAAGGACAAAAGATTAATGTTTGGTGTGAATTCCCTAAGTGAATGCTCCAGGCTTTTTTTAGGATCACTCTGAAGTAGGGCACCATTGTTGTTTCGTAGTTATTAATTCATCGTTACTAAACAACCGAGCCAAACTGACTTTAACCAAGAGCTCTTGAAAAGGTTAGAAATCTTTATAGAGATGGCTGGCTCGATAGCAGCGAGGAATTTATGCGCGTCTCGGAAAAGTAGACGGACAGACATGAGAAAGAAGAGAATGTCGCCCGGAAAAAGCGGAAAACATGTCGCAGAAGATGCATCCGTTAGGAAGATCATTGTCAATCTTAACTTCAAGGTGTATGAGGTAAATAATGCTCTTTCTTTACTGTGTAGTCCGTTTGTCTGGTAACTATCATAACATTGCAAGATAAATGAAACTAGCCACGCCATTGCACATACAAAGTATTACATGCAGTAATGTCATAGCCTTGATGCTTTTAGTTTCAAGACATTTATCTTTTGAATTAATTCAGATGTCGTCTGTCCGGCGATCATGAAAAGATGTAGACAATTGTTATGCAAGATAACAATTACTCAAGCAACTGTGGACACATTTGTTAATTGTCTTTCTTCAGTGACTGAAATGTCTGTCCATTTATGAAGCTCATTCAGTTGCTTGAGTAATGGTTTATAGCTTGCATAGCTTACTGCGTACTTGGATGTCTAGCGTTTATTGATGAAGGCAATTGTTGTAACGTCATGGTATTGGGTTTGTAAGCTTGCGGGCCCGGGTTTGATTCGCGGTAGCCAGGAGACTGTTTCTACTCGCTTTTCTAATGTGTTTCACCGCTAGAAGTATTACAAAACTTTTTTTATATCGTATTATTTGTAGTTGTGTGGGAATATTTGTTTGTAGAAGAAGTAACGTTACGCTGTCCTGTCAAATTGTCAATGGAAATAGGAACGGGATGACTTTGACTCAAGAGTTAATATTTATGTGTGTGTGGACTTTTTGTTTGTCTTTCCTATAGACAGATTGTAGGGGAATCTGCTATGTAACAAGATTTAAATTGATAGTATTCTTCTCAGACTATAGATGCAGAACCCAGTGACTGATGATGATGATGATTCTTCTCAGCTTTTAACTTAGTTCTGTACACTTCTGTAAAATGTTGCCAGATAATTCAATAGATCTTTTTCATGTGATGTCATACTCGTGTTCGAACGTTGGAATGGCTATAATAATTTGAACGATAAAGCTGCTCATGATTCTCCACACGGCTGTGTATTGCGTGTGGTGGACCCGTCATTGGAGGGAAGGATTTTATTCAGAAACAGGTTGAATGTTTGCTATGCTGACTGCACGTTCCTAAGAATTTCCGTTTCTATCTAACAACAGTACATGCTCTTTTGGAGGACTGAAAGTTGGTCTCTGGCACATGGCCATCCTGTGCTCTATTCCGCCAGGTTATCATCCAACATGGCGCACACGCGTGATGTGGCGGATTTTCAAAAGTCCGTGAAAAAGATCTATACTTACATAGCCACCTTATTGAGAAAAGTCTCTCTGGTAACATGTTTACATGGGCAATCACATGATGATAATGGTTACAAAGTATCATTTGTCTCAAAACCTAACGAACAAACGTATCAAACATTTTCTTTCACCAAGATAAACAATTCGTGATTAAGACAGTCACTATTTGTAGTATTAAGTGACTGACTACACAAGCCTCTTTATCAAAGCGACAGTGTGTCATCTCCCAAATAGACCCCCTGAGTTGAAAATTGAACCAGTTAGTAAAGAAACAACATGGTGCCAGATGGGTATGGTATCTTTGATAACAAACATTTCCTTTTCAATGCAAACGGGCCATGAAACGGTTCTTGGCAGAGCAAACACAATCCTGGCTTAGAGCTGAAGAGAGCTTTGTGTTGATGGTTGTCAGAAAATCTATTAGAAAACTCCTTTTTTTAAAGATATATTTTGGGTAATATTGCAGGTTTGATAGTGACTTGTGAGTTGAGGTATCGGTAGGTACAATGTGTATTGAAGTGTTTACATTTACCTTGTTTATTAAGTGCCTGTAGACAATTGTGTCATTCATGAACAAAATACATGTACATGTATGTTTAAATTTGTCCATATTGATGTTGAAGAGAGACATGTCTAAGTGCCATACAAATTTACCATAATTGATAACTTGATGGAATTCTGTATTAAATTGAAAGTACATGTATCCCTGGCCAACAATGTTCTTTGTTTGAAGGCTACACTAACATGAATTTCTTTGTTTTACAGCCACCTTCGCCACCTCCCACCCCTCCAAGGGAGCCAACACCCCCTCCACGAGAGCCCACACCCCCTCCGAGGGAACCTACACCCCCTCCGAGGGAACCCACACCCCCTCCAAGGGAACCCACACCCCCTCTGAGAGAACCTACACCCCCTCCAAGAGAGCCCACACCACCTCCAGAGCCAGAAAAAGAGCCAACACCACCCCCATCCCCTCCCCCTGTGGAAAAGGCCCCCACCCCTCCACCACCGTCCCCAACCCCTGAGGTGGAAGAACCCCCAGCAGAAGTCGCCCCGCCCCTGGTGGAAGAAGAACCCCCAGCCCCCACACCCTCACCTGAGCCAGTTGTAGAGGACCCTCCCCCTGAGGTATGGTTAAGTGAATAGATCTTAGATAAGACAAATAGAACACATAAAGTCTTTAAAGATATTGTCAATCTTGAAACTTTTGCTGTGGTTTTATTTTTGCATTCTTTCAGTGACCACCTCTCAACTCTGAATTCATGACACAGTAAATACTGTGTTAACAATATGTAACGCTAGTTCACCTTTATCTACGGGGTAACCTACATGTATTTCCGTCGTTTTTAAAAACGGTATTTAGGTCATGGCTAGGGACAGTGGTTTCAAACTGCGATATTGTGAAAATATTACGATTTAAACTAACCTCTGTCGACTTGATATCCTTAATATCTTGTTTTTCAATGCAACGGTTTTAAGTTACTGCACAGATAAAGCTTCAACTAACGATACTACTAAGCATAAATGTTAACTACTACATTACAAACTTGATTCAACTGCAAATTCAAAGCACAGCAAAATATTAGTTAATGTTAACGTTACATTGGAATAATGTTGAATAAATTCATCTTCTTCTGGTGCTTCCCACCCAGGTTGAAGAACCACCTACTATGGAAGAAGAAGAGCTAGAACCTGAACCTGAACCAGAACCTGAACCAGAACCAGAACCTGAACCAGTAGAAGTGAAGGAAGTGAAGATAGAAGAAGTAGAGGTTGTGGAACCACCCATAACTCCTGCAGAGAAAAGGTAACACTGGTTCATAAGTGCATGCATTTGTACCCCCAGTAGTACTCATCTGTAGTAAATTAAAACATCTAAAATGTGAAATAAGTCAAATCATGATCATACACAATTATAAAACTTTTATAAGGCCCCAATTCCACTAGATTACAGCTGCTGCAACCTGTATTACATTTTTGTAACTCTTTTCTATCATGCAAATTCGAAATGGAAAAGTATGATTGAAAGAGCAACAAAACACATTAACTATGATTAAGTATAAAAAATTTGTTTTTCATCTATGAAATTAGCTGAGAAATCTCTCAAATTTCAGGTTGGCAGTCACAATGAGGTCAAACTACTAGTGGAATGAGGAAGTATTAACGGGGACCGCCCTAAGACGGTCCCCGTCGTAAGACGGTACGGATTTTTTGCTGATCTTATTATCCATATTAAGTACACCGTGTTTGTTGCCACTGACTATGCTGATTACAAAGGTAAATAAACCAAGTCCATGCACACAGCTTTAATTTGCATTCCAAGTATACCTTAACATATTTACTTCATGTTTAAAAAAAAACAGAATTCTAACAGTAATGTTGACAGTGCTGAATCACTTCGGTCACCGGCCTCTGCGTATTGGCGGCTCGTGTCGCTAACTATACGAACTCATCCAAGCAGTCATACAACTGCCATGATACGCATAAATAAAGCTCCATAAAATACTACGAATATGGGTCTTCAAATGTTTGTTGAGTAGAAAAGCAACCAAATGGAAGCGACTGCCACCATTGTACTCCCAAGGGAGTGTGGCCGTGAAGGTGGCAGACTAGAGAACGCTCCAAAGATTTATTTGACTGTAACAAATGATTCGTGCTGTCAATGAAAATAAGACTTGACAGAGAGATGTAGATGATATTTTCATATTATCAGACTGAGTTTTGTTGATGTTGGCGGTGTCGTTTTTTCGTAATGTTTTTTTTAGTCGGGCATTCACAATCAGTGCATTCAGCCCATTGCCCGTAAAACATCAGCTGGATGGTTCTAGGTACAGCCTTCCTCATGTGAGACAAGAAGTACATACAGTCACGATTTTACTGTCAAAAGAAAGCTAAAATATCATACTATTAATTTTTTTCTGTGTACTTAAATTCACCACTTACTTCTGAAGAGAGCAAAATATAAAAAAAAGCGTACCGAGTTAGGCACACTGTTCAGCGTAGCACAAAATTGGAAGGTTACATACACAAAATTGTCTCTCAGTGTTTGCCGCTTGTAACACGCAGCGCGAAAGGTTCATGAACCACATGAATGCATTTCTTATTCAAGTATGTTGTTCAAATCTATGAGTAAAAAATTCAGTCATCAAAATTTGACCACTCTCAGGCAACTAGCGATAGAGCGCCATGAGTTTGAGCGCAAGAAAAAGCGTACCGTTTTGGGGCACCTCCCGTTAAAGACATTGACTACTTAACAATCATTGCAACTGCTGGTTGAGGTCAACATTTAGCTACAAAGCATTTGACTTACAATATTAATGATCTGGTATGTATAATTAGACTGTACAATATAGCTGCTATTTGTTGGTTCTACCAACTGTATGAGGTTTGCTATCAACTGGAGGTCAGAGGTCATATTAAGGTGACTGATAAAGCACTGCTACAACCATAACAACAGTGGCCAAATAGTGTGTTCAATATTGACTCAAGGGGGGGGGGGGTGCGCTATCCATCAATCTAAATGTTTGCACCTTTAGACTATAGGCAGAGGACTGCTCTAATACTGGGAAAACATGGTAAGCACTTGAATGGCACATGAAAATCAAAGGTTTATCTCAGTTTGAGATTTGATTTTAAACACTGTTCATCATCTAAAATTCACTGTCCGGTGCATGAAGACCACTTAGGGTATTGTTAAAATCTGGTCTAATATTGTAGACATGTGGCCACTATAGACAGGATTCTTAATGCTTGTGTCAATGGTAAATATTATCTGTGGGACCACCAAAAAGTGGTCATGTTGTCCAGGTGGTCCGTATGTACAGATGGTCACTTGTGGTCACTTTGGCCAGGTGGTTCTTATGTATAGGTGGTCACTTGCATAGGTTTGAGTATACGAACTTAAGCGACAACACACTCATTCGTGGTCTTGTATTTCTCCTATAAATTCTAATCTGAAATATTTATAGTGGTAGCTAATATTTCTACTCCAATAACTCGTGGCATTATTGGACAATACTTCTTTTCTTGAAATTGACACCAATATATGTTCATGTATTGCCCCAAATTTCCACATTCAATAATGATAAATGCCTTCAATTGTTATAAATGAGTGTGCACTAGGGGTATTAAAACTCAGTAAATTTATTATGAAATATGGTCCCCTATCACTCCCACATAAACAACAGGAAAAATCCAAGTCGCAAATTTTCTGTCTAAACCAAAATTGCACCTGTCCAGTATTTGACCTTTGATCTCTATCAGCGAAAACATGGTCGCTAATCACCTAATCCAAAGGTAAACGGCGCTGCGTCGTGTTTACCCGGCGTATTGACCCGACCGTTCATTCTCCCATCCCTGTCTATTCACTCTGACAGCCGACTGCTGTATGGCTTGTTTGCGTTGCTTAGCAACTGTCATGTGACTTCAGCAACAGCATGAATCATACCCTTGACGCCTTCAAACAAAAGCATACGAGATATTGAAAGCCATATATCTCAATTATGATCTTACACATGTAACCTAGCAATTTTTTGTACCTTGAGTATTCCGGATGAAAATTCTTTACATCACATTTTTGTCATTCAAAATATATAGGGTTTATCCAAGGGTCAATTTCCCTTTTACAAGTATTAAACAAGGAAGACAGTTAGTCAAAGGGTGATCAATAGTAGATTTGAGTCGTAGTGACAGCCCGTTGTGTGGGCTCTATGTACATGTACCTCCGTTACTATGTAACCTTCAGACCTGGTTAGCCAGACTATTCATTTTACAATCTGTTCAACAATAAACCCTGGGTGGTAAAGTCTGTAGGGAGTCAGGCTGGCAGTCTCTGTGCTGTAGAGGTGCGGGTATTGGCTGGAAGTGGTGTTCAGGCGTTCGGTCACTTCTAACAGACTCAAAACATACAAGAACTCATTTGACAAGTAAAGTTAGACCTACGTGTTGCTGTTTAGGAAAAGCGGTAACCCATCTTGTCGCAAGCCATGGAGCAGAACTGCTTACAGTAGACTGATCAGGGTCAAATTCAGAGAATCTAAACACTTAGAGAGCAGTTTCGAGTTGTCTCAGAATCTGTAAGGTTTCATTCTCAAGAAAATGAGTGAGGAAGAGGAAGAGGACGTTGGAAGGTAAGGTGTTAGCTAAGATTTGAATGAGAAATTGTTGAAGACATTTTGTGTATACATGTACATTGTATAAGTATACAAAATATGATGTACATGTACTTGTGTTCAGTCTTTTATGTCATCCAGGATTGCTTGTTGTTGATATACATGCACAGACTAGTGCCCCTTAGATATTGCTTGTTGTTGAATGTACATTGTACATGTACAGACCAGTGCCCCTTAGTTGTACAAATTGTTACAAAGTCAATGAAAAATTGTTGCACAAACTGTTAAGAGACTAATTCCCTGGCAACCAACAGCGTCGTTCATTCTATGAACCTGACTTTTGTTGTTGGTAAGCTCATTGCATATTTAAACATCTTAACCTTGGCTGTGAGGGCTTAGATGCTATATCAAATTGTGAACATAGGTATTTGCAAGTCTTTAATAATCTTTGAATAGTGTATTTGGTCAGAATTTTGAACGATTCTGGTGCATTGTAATACATTCGTAGAAAGCTTTATCATAAAAGCTGCAATGTAGGTAGCTAAGGGGCATGTTAGCAAAAAACATTAGAGCAAAGTGCTAGCAAGAAACCTTAGAGCGAGCCGTTAGAAAACATTACAACTGTGATGAGTGATTTGGTAACAAGGTATGCCAAAATGCTTTCCTGCTACAACATAAAAGAAAGGAATAATGGTCAGAAGATTTGGTTTTGCTTTTAATCTTCCAAACGCTGCTTAAGTACTGGTCTGTAATTTTGACCTTATGTAGTGCTGTTACAGTATTTGAAATGAGGCAAGGTACAAGACAGGGCTCTAGCCAGCGTTCGTTTTTCCGTCAATTGACGGAAATTCGCTGTGTCTGACGGAAAAATTTTAAAAGCATTCCGTCAACCTTGACGAACAAAATCCTTGGTGGAAGCTACAGGCGAGTTGGGGACGCCGTCCACGGCCGTAAAAGCCACATTTACTACTTTGTAGTGTCATGGGAAAATAAGTTTTCGCGGTTTTCACGACGACTGGAATTGGCTGACGGAAAAAAAATTCGAGCTGGCTAGAGCCGTGCTACAAGACTTGAACAATTTAAGCTACCGATAGCCAAGTGCAAGATCTGGGTATCAGTAGCTTAAATTGTAGTCTGTCGTCATAGTATTCTTGTGACGACAGTGATTTGATACATAGCGACATTTTCCGTCCTCAAACTTTTTTAAACAACAGTATCACAAAGGTAGAACTCACCTTACAGGTAACATACCAACTACAGAAGGGCTTTCATGTCTTAGACAGTTGAATCAACTCCTAGGAAGCAAGGTTTACATAGCATAAGAAATGGAGCATGGCGTGTACATGTAAACCCATTCTACCAAGCAACGGACATGCTCGTGGCAAAATAACATTGAAGACAGAAGCTGTGATCATGTCACTGGTACATGTACACATGCTGCCCAAGTCGGGTATTCTCTGTCTGTTTGTACTAATTTGTTGCCATATCTCGGTGCTTTTTTCCTTGGCGTACTTCAATGGGAAGCAGGGTTCGACATGTTAGGTTCATGTAAGTTTTGCCAGTGTAAGCACCATAGATTTAGAGGGAGAATCACCTACTTATCATTAGCCTATGAAACGTAGTGTGCAACACACTCGTGTATTTTGGTATAATGCATTATTGCCTGGGAAAGTATTCACCTATTCCAGTTATCAAAACACCTGTTCAAGCATGTTTTCTTTCATTTTGTGTAAGATTGATTGCTTTGTAGAATTGGTAATTCTACTAATGAGTACCATAATGGTACCTATTAGGGCATATTATTTTAGCTTCACATTCACATTTTAATGGCGTTTACCTGCACTGCATTGTAGAACTGCAGCAGTTCTATATGGCCAGGTGGCATAAGGGTAATGTTACATTACATGTAGGTGCAGAGAAGGAGTTCATGTAGTAAATTGAGTTGTAAGCTTGTAAACAACCGCCACCCACAGCTTTAACCTTCTCACTGCTACCTTACCTTGTTGCCAATACATAGTCTGTGACAAAGGGATACCTCGGCATGGTAAAGGTTAACTCATACCAATAACAAACACTAAGCATGTTATGCAATAGGACTGGTAACACCATGTCTTATACAAATGTAGACATAGGTAAACTGATAAATATCTTCAGACCAAGAGGTCTAAAACTAGCCTGGGTACTACCCTATTTCTACCGGGGCTCCTTACACTCGTACCCTGATTATTAAGGTAGCAAGTGTAAGGTGCACCAAAAAGTAGTTACTCAAGCAACTGGATATGGTTTTGAAAACGGTCAGACGTTTTCAGTAAATGTAAGGAGCCCTGGTAGAAATATGATCATGGTAAGCAGGCTAGTCTAAAACCACTGAAAATTACATTTTTATCACTTTGAGTTTGAATTCTACTCATATGTATCTTGGAATTTCATTTCTTCACTGACTGATTCTTTCCTTCCCTTCTTCCACAGTGATGAGGAGATGGAAGAACCCACGACAGAGGCTCCTCAGGAGGAGGGGGACGGCAAGAAAGGGAGGAAGAAGTCAGCCAAGGGGAAGAAGAAGAAGAAAAGAAAAGCCCCACCCAAAGTGGAGAAGACACCAGTACCTAGTGCCTTGCTCATGGATGCCTCGGTCAGTTGTGTTCAGTTTACTAGACTAAATGTTAAGAGTTATGTTGGATAATAGCATGATACATTGTACAATCGTACATTTTGTCTGCCATTTGATTCACAATCAAATGTGCCAGACTCTACAGAGATTTTGTTGATGACTCAACTAAGGCCCCCTTTCTGTTAGACAACAGTAACACTGCAACCTAAAATTGCATTTGTGTAGTCCTTGACTTCATCATTTGAATATCATGCAAAATGTTGAAATATGACTGAAAAGACATCAAAACACACATGTACAGAACATAAAAAGGTTCTGCTTTTTATCTATGAGATTCGTTAAGCATTCTTACACTTCAGTCACAGTTAGGTTGTTGCCCTAGTGAAATGGGGGTTTAAAAGTATAAGAGCATTTATATGTACTAAGTCTGTAAACAGTGAATTTCCCTCTGAATGATCTGTCTTACAGACTAATGTCAGATACTTAGTGCTCCTTGAGTTGTTTTCTAGAACTGAGGAGAAAGCTTACATGCCATGTTTTCTTTCTTGGGCAAAACACTTTAAGAACCTTAAATCCTCAAGAGTCACTCGAAATACACAAGGAGCACATTAGAAGGATAAGCTAACCAAGAAACCATCAAACATCATTTCACAAACACTTATCACAACACACTATGTTACAACATTACTGTAGTTGCCTTTGGTAAATTAAGAAATTTCTTTTGACCATTATGAATAGATTGTTATTAACGATCACCGAATAGGTCCTATGTACAGTCAAACCTGTATTAGCGGCCACCTTTGCATACCGGCCACCTGGCTATAGTGGCCACTTTTTGTCGGTTCCTTGGATTCGTAATGATTAAGAAATGGGCTTAGCGGCCACCTGCCCAACGCGGCCACGGCCACATGATTTCCGGTCCCGAAGACAAAGAAACACTGCCAATTACGGCCACAGCGGACGGCTGATCGACGGTCCGGCACGCATTCGGCCATACAGCAGCCGTATTGTCACCCATTTTAAAACCCCGCCGGATTTAAAACCTCTTTATTTTCAAAACAAAACTGCCCTACCGCCGACAAACGAGGTCATATAAGGTATTGATTGTTACTAAAACCATGTGTAACTTTTTGCTTGTGGTCTTTATTAATCAGTATTTTCTCTATAGCGGCCACCTCTCTATAGTGGCCAATTTTGACCAGTCCCTTGAGTGGTCGCTATAGACAGGTTTGACTGTATTATGCAAATATGCAAACAACAATGTTTCTGTCAAACCGCTGTCAAAGAGCAGGGTTGCAGTACAGATGAAGTCTCTCGAGTTTTTCTGACGACAGTCCCTTAAGTTCTTACTGCACCACTCCAGCTTTCCTTAGTCGTTTGTTCATTACGGAATAACAAAACCTCACCTTGTGATTACTCAGCTGACCCTCTTGACAGCCCGGTCCGTAAACTTATCCCTCACGAGAGCGGGCGACTTTTGTCTCCGCTGACCACTACACAGTGCATTAACCATGTCATCTAACATGCTTGAAATGGTCTGAAAGAACCATCCAGTGGCTCAGGCATATGTTCATGTGTCAAACACTCTGAAAACAGGAGATTGCGTAGGCAAGGGAAGAACAGTTGGTCGGGACTCATGTTTTTGTAGAAGCAGGTTTCAGGTGTACTTGTTATTACATTTATTTGGCAATGTGAGTACTGGTAGGTTTATGCATTTTCTGTTATATCTGTTGTTTGGTCAGTTGAATAATCAGTCAGTCAGTCTGAGTAATACATTAGGACATTTGGAGCATTTTGGCATACATGTACCAAAAAAATAATGTAGGGTAGGTTTCTAAGGAGAAAGTCACATAGCGTGTGCAATGTTGTGGACTATTCTTGGTATTGGTTTGAATGTATACTTAACAAATGACTTTTTTGTAAGCTGTTTCAAGTTCATAGTTTTCCTGTCATGAACCGTATCAGATGTTTAAAAAACACTGTTTATGTAAGGGAGTGAGTTTGGTGTTTTAGCTTCTGCATAAGGACACATTTGTAGCTTTTTACATCAATTATTATCAATAAATCAAGGTTCTCTCCATTCACACATGGTTAGAATTACAGCTTATGTTACGTGTCAAACGATAACAATCAAGTAAAAAATGTACTGTTCATACTCAGCCATTTGGATATTGCTCATTGATTATCATACTCCAAATCTTTCTCACAGGAGATCTTAAACATGGAGATGAAGATGAGGAGGAAAAATCTCTTGGAGAACAAGGCGGAAAACGACGCCATCGTTGCGGAGGTCCAGGAGTTTGAGGTGAAGCGACCCAAACAGCAGGCGTGGCTGCAGGGGAGACTGGCCCTGTCCAGACAGATCAGCAGATTCGAGCTGCCTATGGACATGAGACTACTGGAAGGTGGGATTAAGTCCACTATTAGGTCTTCATGATCTTTTGAAATAATTAATTAGCATGAAAATCTTAGCCTGAGTATCAACCTACATGATCAGTGTATCAACCTTTCTGTTGATGTGGAAAGTATATGGGATCCAAGTAAACTATCTAGGATGACACTATAAAAAATCTGGGGTAGGTGACAATAAAAACCTGGAATGATATTCACAAACACTTTTAATGATGTAGGTCCTGGAGTAGGATGAAAATTTAAGAATTGCGAACAGAGTCATAGTTTTAGAAGAATACAGTCAAACCTGTACAACTAACCACCTTTACATACATGTAAGGGCCACCTAGCCAATGTGAACATTTTCTGATGGTCCCTTGGATATTTGATTGATAATTTCCCATCAATTTGATACATTAACATTAAGAATCCTGTCTATAGTAACCACCCATTTTATCAGTCCCATGAGTAGACCTTTTGGGCCATGGCTGAATGTAATATTCTTGTGACATAACCTGATGAAGCTATGATCACGGATTAAGGTTTCAGTTTGGTTATATGGTTTTCACCTTTTCCAGAATGTAGTCAATGTACGCTATGTCTGTAAAGCATAAGATAGAACTAACATACTAACATACTGTCTGATCTGCTTTTAGGGATGAGTCCTATTGAGTACCTGTCTAACTACTGCATTGTGAGCAAGAGGAGACAGAACCTGTACAAGCAGTCCTTCACAAAGGCAGACAGAGACAGGGATGGAATCATCAGTGTTAAGGTAACACCTTACTGTAATTCTTCAAATTTTCATATTGTCATAGAAGATCACAGCAGGGCTCGAAATACCACCTGCATATGTAGGTTAGTGAAGGTAAAATTGGAGCTGTGCAGGTGTTTCTGGTGTCTACCTGTACCTAACCTGCACTGGTCCATGTACTGGGTTTTATACATAAATGTCCTATGATGTACATGTAGGTGTATATATATATAGCAATGGTTCCTGATCAATGAACAATTTTAGTATTATCCATACTTCATAAACTCAGAGTAGTGCAGGTAAAATTGTCTGGTGCAGGTAATTTTAAATGTTACCTGCACCAGTCCAGGTATGCAGAAAAAAGTATTTCGACCCCTGTCACAGTATAGAATTTTGGCAGACACAGAAAAGCTAAAAACAAAACTGAATGAAGAGTTCAAGAATAATTGCAATACCATTAAATGTTTGAACAAAAAAAGTCAGAATCTCCATTGAGCCAAGTTTATTTTTTAATGTCACCCAAATGCATGCTTTTAAGCTATTTATCTATATTTTCTTTGGCAGAATTGTAATTGTCATTTGATCTTTCAGGAATTAGACAAGGCGCTGAAACAGATCCACGTGGACGGTGTCACGACGGAGCAAGTCCAGAAAATCCTCGACGTCATCCAGGCCACCGACGACACCAAGTTTGACGCCAAACTGTTCACCGCTGTCTGTGCACTGGCTGAGAGGATGCTGTACACATACTTTGTGTAAGTCTTAGTTAAGCAGTTTTTTACCTGGATCCTTTGGTAGGCTAATATTTATGTGGGCGAAGCCACACATATAGTTTTCTTACAAGTATTTCACCGGAAATCAGAAACAAATGGAAGCCTCCATGTATACGTACTCCATGTTTCAAGCTTTTTGATTGGCCTAAAGTCGCACTTTCTCGGTTGTACATCAGAGGTGAACCTATCAACGCGCAGGACACAATCGGCATCCATTTTGATAATAGCCAATCAAAACTCAGAAAAATGGAAGCTGTTAGCAAATACTCCGCGTTCCCAGCTTTTTGATTGGCCTAAATTCAGACTGTCTCGGGTGTACGTCAGAGCTGGACCTATCAACGCAGAGAACACAAAATGTCATTCGGCATCCAGTTTTATAATAGCAGCTGAGACGCGGCAGTAAATCGGCCATGCATTCGACCAAACAGGCGCTCAAGGAAGAAGTTGCCCGCCACGGAATGAACAAGATTGATAAATTTGCACAGAAAAACATTATCTTCAGAAAATGGGACCTTGGAATCTTGCAAATTAAACAGTGAACGGACGTGTTCAAGCTACGCATTGCATTTGTATACATGTACCTGTTAAAATGCCAGCAATAACGTTACGGCAAGCTTGGCCGAATGGCTAAAGCACCAGCTACGTTTGCGCTTTTTTCGCTAGGTCAACCCTGGTTCGATTCCGGGCGGGAACAACTTTCTTTTAGTTGTCCTTTTTTTTTCTTTTTTGATATTTACAACAATTTATCTTGCAAACAGAGCATCGTTCAGTTTACACGCCTTTTTATTTATTTTTTAATTGCCCTCAAAAGACGGCGTTTAAAAACGGTCGGACGGTCCATGTGGGGAGGGGGGCTCGTCAACGCCTCGGACCATACCGGCAGCCAAATACTGTATCGTCGATGTCTGTCGCCTGCGTCGTTAAGTCAAATTTGGAATGGAGGCTACGGTACGGTACCGGACCTGAACCTGATCATGAATTTCAGCTTTATAATTAATTGCTACACAGCACAACCCGTGACGTCAGGTAAAGGCCGAGAATAGGGGTGAACCGAGAATACGGGGCACCTAATGGCAATTACTATTGTGTGTAAGATAGTTTAAATTAAACTTCAAAAAAGGCCACGGGAAAGACTTGCTGCATTTTCGCGAAAATGTTGTCATTCTAGTTGTTTCTTTTCTTGCGATTTTTCCTTTCTTTTCCCTTCGCCCACATCCTGCATTTTTTCAAAAATGTTGCCTTTCTAGTAATACATGTATTTAGGCCACTAGTAGGGGTAGGGGCTGGTACATGGTACCAACTGGTACACAAAACCAGTGTTTTGGACTGGACCAGTCTGGAACAAAAAGACCAGAAAAATTCAGTGGACTTTTGTTGGGCCGATTAGGATATGAATTTTTTCCATGAATGTTCATTTTGAGGTTTACTGTTTATATTTTATCAGCCATGCTAAAAAAACAGCCCAGTGTGATAAAATGAATATTTACACATTTTATTACTTTTTTTCTGCTTGCATTACATTGAAAATTAAATAATTTCAACATACAAAATGATTTGTAGCACTCAGAGGGACTTAGTACCTGTATACTTGTGTCTTGCTTTCCAAAATAGGATCTAACAACAGTATTGCCATAATCAGGTCCAGTTTCAGACCTGATACTCCTGACCTGATTAGCCCTAGACCTGAATTTTCCCTACCTATGCCATCTCTAGCCAACAGTACTGATCACCAGTGCAAATCACTTTTTAATGACTCCAATCTGCTTCAAGCTGCTGTTGCCAACTCACCCCCTGTTGTGCAAGGATTAGCACTCAGCTGCTGCCCTTCCTACTATTGATTGACCGTGAAATCACTGTAAACAATCTGTCAGCAGGGGGTAGGATATAGTCTCCAAGCAGAGGTTTGGCTCTGACTGTTTTTGAAGTGTCTGTTTTTCTATTGGGCTTTCTTTCTTGTATCATTTTCTTTATGTCTCGCAGCCATAAAGAAAATGTTACAAAACAGAAAGCCCTATTGAAATGCAAAAAGACATGTACCTCTGAGAGTAGGTAGAGTAAGTCATCTCATAGTTTTGAGTGCATATGTGCAGTTATTATGCATTCTAAGATCTAACATATTTTACTTTTATTGTCTTGTTACAGTACGGAAGACACTGATGACATCATGTACAGCCAGAAGGAGCGAGTGGAGGACGCAGACTTCTGCGCTCTGGAGTGGAAACTACACGGTGTGAAAGTCAACCCTCCCATCAGGAAACTACTACAGATGTTATAGCTGTCCTAATGTGTTAGACAAAACAAGAGTAATGTTGAAAAAACATCTTGGGGACGCGTGTGTAGGTATTATTGGAGACAATGTATTCATGCTTATAAGAAATTATGAAGTAAGCCATTTGAGAAGGGCATATTGTCAGTGTAGGATGAATGAAAAACTTAAGAATGCCAGTAAGGCCACTTAAATTTAGTTTGTTGGTTCACAGATTTTTTTAAAGTGAAAATATAGCAAGCAGACATCATAACTGCAACGGGCAGGGAGGTTAAGTTGACTATGACCATGTCCACTGGTCCTCAGGCTTTATTTTCATGATGTTCTTCCATTTTTGAAAATCTGTGAACAAACAAATTAAACTAGTGTGGCCTAATGGTACAACTGATATATCCTTGCTAATAACTGATCAGGAAAACTGCTTGCAATAGGCTATATTCAATGTAAGGTTGATATTCTTGAAAGTATAATTTCATGAATATTACGTTAGATGCATTTTTGCTGCTATTAAACTATTTTATGACAGACTTACAGGACTGTCTATAAGTATAACATTGGGATGGGCAATGGGCTTTAACGCAAGCTTTAGAAACTATAACGTTATGTAAATACTGATATAATTGTATCATTTTATTATATGATAATGTTTATTCTGCATTTAATGCTGTGTAGAACATCTTTTTTTGTACACATTTTATTCTTACTGCAGTTTTTGAAGGTGTTAGTGTTTAGTGCCAAATGCAAGCATTATAAGTTATAATTCTGTAAATATGTGGAAACATTTAAGTTGCCATGTAACAACATGGCAGTTAATACTTATTTTGCAGATGCTTTTTTCTGCTGTTAATGTTAGACTTTGCCTCTACCAATGATTTTTGTAGGGAACCTCAGAGAATGAAATTAGTAGTGCAATAAACTTGTGGAATGATAAGAAAATATATGAATATAAAAATGTAAGAAAAGTTGGAAAAGATTTAATTCTTTGTCTGTGAAATCCTATTGTTGTGTAATCAGATGTTTATATTAAATCTATCATCATACTGAAATATTGCTTACTGTTCTATTCATTGAAAATTAATACTATAGTTCACTCCAACAGAAAATGCATGAAATGGTAATTTGCAATATAGTTTTATTTTTACAATGTGATAAATGCATATACAGTAGTGCACAGTTCATTCACAATATAAAACTCTTGTTATAAACATCTTTGTTTGTATCACCCAATATCTACAAAAATAGACCAATCACAAACTGCTAAAAATGCAGTTCTGGTGAAGTACAATGTACATACATGTGATAAAAATCTTGAGGTGGAAGAACAACGATAAACAAACTATCAACACCTGAACCACTTCTAAACTTTGCAGAGCTTGTATGCTGAATTCACAACAAAAAATATGCAGATTAAACTTAGCTTTACAATTCTTTTCTGGTGGCACCATATATTGTGATATATATATCGAAAATTAAGTGAATATTTATTTTCCTTTGAAATCCAACATAAAGTGTGATTCTAATAGCTGTTGCAGAAACTTGCATCATTCTACAATGGGCCGATCCCAACTATCCATCACATTTAGCAGTTCAACCAATGATAGCAGAGCAATTACCAGTTTGACCAATGAGAGAGTGGCTGCATGTCCATAAAGTATTTTGCATTCTTTTGTTTTATTTTGAGATTGGCAGGACTATGGGATCTGTCTGTTGATGCAGAGAGATGCAGAAACATACATGTAAGATGCTTCCTCCATCTGAGAAAAGTGACAGACTTGTTTTTTTGGTTGTAGTATGCTAACCCTGTTATCTACTCGTAAATCAGACAGGTTTTAAAACTCCTTTCCCCTAAAACTAGTGGTCTAAGCTGTCTGTTGCTGGTTCTCGCTGAACTCCAGCTGTAAGACCTTGGTTGGTGGGATCTCCAGCTCTCCGTTGACCTTGGAGTTGACGTACTGATGCAGCAGCATCCTCAGCTCTGCGTTCTGCTGCCTCAGCGCATCTGTGTCTGTGATCAGTTTGGCCCGCTCGTCCAGAGTGCGACTGTATTTATCAAAACCTGGGGGAAAAAGAGACCTAAGTTATCAGTCTGCAGGGAGCCTCTTTTGCTTAAAAAAGAAGAGCAGTCAGTCACACAGAGATTATGCGGGAGTTCAACCAAGTGGGTGAGTGTGATTGTGAGCAAGTGAGTTATTGTGAGAGAGGTGTGTGAGTAAAAGTGAGCGAGTGACAGCATAAAGATAGCAAATTGAACAGGTTATCATAGGTTATGAATAGGGCATTTATTTCAATGGGGCTCTAGACTTCATTCTTTTTTAAAGTTCTTTCATTGAAGCATCATGATATTGGAGTGCAGAAGATAACAAAAAAATCAAACAAATAAAGAAAACTGTCAACTCTAGGTCCTCAATCTAGTCTTTAAATCAAATATAAAGCAAACCCACTAAAAGGTAGTGAATAAAATGTCACCTTCTAGTAGAGCACTCCAGAGGCGCTCTTTCTTCTCCGGGATGATCCCTCCCATGGCCCTCCAGTAACCCTCGTCCTGGCTGTCGTCACGCTCCTCCCCGAGCACAAACTTCATGGAGCTCGCACGGCGTTCCTTTCTGCAAAAAAACATCATGACACATCAGAGGTGAAGGCAGTTTCTACAACAGTCATAATAAACGTCAGGATAGTTGTTCATTTCCATTTATGTATAATGTTAGTAGAAATGTGCATCAAAAATCCGAAATATTTTTGAAAGCAAAACATTTTTTTTCTGCTCTTTGAGTTTCAAAGAAACATACGGTTATCTGAAGGCTTATTCCACAAATTAAAGGAACTTAATGTACCATTTTATTGCACTTAAACATGCCTAGGATAGTGGTCTTTATGGTATCTTGAAGAGCTAAACAACACTGCACTTTTAAGGGAAAATCAAGTTTGTAAAGAGATGCCATGAGCCGACTGCTTACTTCTGCTGTTGTCTATGTTCATTGACAAATGTTCTCAGCGCCTTGAAGATATCGTTTGGATGAATCAACTCTGGGACCTCCGACTTTGTCGTCTTCACTGATTCTTTCTCCTCCATCATAAACTGAAGCTCTTCTTCCTCGCTGCCGATAAACGATCCCTCCTCACCTTCCTCCCCCGCCTCAGAAGTGGGCTGGTCCGTACGTTCCGTGGGAGCAGGGGTGGGGCCAGCACTCTCCTACAACACAGGAAAGAGTTTAGTCCGTTGTGGTTTCTCAACAAAACAGATCTATTAAAACTCAATAAAAAAGAATTTTCACTCTGTATGCTTACATGATGACAAACTATTTTGAAAGCTTTATCCAGATTCATTTTATGGGACTTTTTAAAAAATACTGGAATAGTTGAAGAAGAGGTCTCTTTTGTAAGCTCCAACAAATATCATTATTATATACTGTGAGCTTTTAAGAAGCCTGATATTACAAAGTGCACAGTATTTCTGGAACGGTTAGAAACTTAAAGTAAATCTCTGGACTGCTGAACAATGTCTGGTCAAAAAATGCAGAGAAAGCTTTATTGGTTCCCTGGTAAATCAATTGTAAAAACTATCAGTTCTCCACTGTTTAGCGGGAAAGTCTTTGCATGCAGGATGCACAAGTACAGCGAAGGTGGTTGACAGTAACAGAATATTTCACAGAATCTTTGAAAACATAATTATATCAGAAGTTTAGTACGGAGATACTTACTGCATCTTGGGGTACCGGTGCTGCTTTAGGCTTGACAAAGTACTGAGCCAGGAGGTGGACATCGTCTTCCGTCTCGATCGCCAGCGCCCCAAAGATGGCGTCCAGTTTCATGAGTGAGCGCTCATCCCTCTCCAACGGTGCCAGCAGCTTGTTGAGTTTGGATTCCACCAAGAAACCCTGTGATAGGAAAAATATGAGTCAGAGAACGTAAGTCACACCCTGGTAAGGTATATCAACTTATACATGGTATGGTTGGGCAGGATTTGGTACAACCTGGCCAGTGTCATGCAGTTACAAGAAGTAAAAATGGATGTGTTAATATAATAATATTTGTTATATCATTTACACAATTTATATCAGCCTGGCAGACAAAGTTACTTGTTTTGATGATGATTCATCTTCTTTTCATACCTTGCATTATCTTTTGCGACAGAGTAGTTGTAGGTATGATGTCCTAAAACTATTGCTCACATGACATCGTATAACTGATAAAAATTGGTGTCCTTTGCAAAATATTACTATTTTATCAATAAGTCTAGTAGGCATTGTTGATCTTGAAAAAGTCAATTTCCCTTTGGATTTGGATGCAATTTATTGATTTTCTTGCAATCAACATCCTTGACTATCCTTAGGCATGGGTTACATTCCATTAGCAAAAATTGTCACATCTAACTAGGTATTTGGAACATTAAAGAGGTACCAGAATGTACTTTGAGCTACATTAACGAGTGGTGTTCGTGTGATGTCGTCCAGTCCTTTAACTCAACAACATCACAAGTGACCACTTGACCCAACACACATGCTGGACAATGAGGCAGAACTACTAGAAGTGTCTATGCTAAGTGTTAAAACAAGTGGGGCGCTATGAAATCCGAGTTGGGCACCAAACATTTTCTACTTCATATTTTAGTTCATACCTGCTAAAAGTACCACTTTGAACTTAGCAAGTTGCACTTTTGATGAAAAGAGTTTTTTGGTCCACTGGTCAGGAAACGTTTTTGAGTTTGGTCAACAGTACAAAATTGTGTTCCATTGACTGGCATGGTGTGTTCTAGAGTGTCAATTGACCATCTGTTATTATTACATAGTACTGTTTCAAGACTGATTCAATGTTTAGTTATTTAGTTATCAATAGTATAATTACAATTTTAGATAGTTTGCTGCTTTATCTGTATCCATTATCCATCAATACACACATCTTAAGAATTTCTATAGGAAACACTCCCTTTGGATGTACCGGTATATCCCAACTGCAACTACATCAATTTTTAAGAGTATCACATGCAATGCGTTGAGATCTTGCATATCATACATTCTCTTTATAGGCAATGTAATTGCCAAGGAGTGGCAAGATGGCTGCAATGTCTATTTATCAGCAAAATCTGGGTACTGCACATGCCTTTAAGTTTGCAGTCTTTAAAATTTTGTGATAAGGAGAAAATGGAGTGTTTGCAGTGGTTTTAAGGCTATAGTAGTGCTATAATCACATACTGTACAGTTTTAAAGTTCTTGGTAAACCGGTCACTTCAAAAGCTGCAATGTATATAAAACCACAGTGAAATTTTCATGAATTACTGTATCAAGATGTGACAATTTTTAAAGTAAAACAACAGCTTGGTGACAACTACAAGAATCTCACATTTCTTATAATTATTTCTCATGGTAAATGAAACAACATATGATACATAAACTGACCGATTCGTCACACAGAAGCTCCAGAATCTGTTTGATGGTTCCAGGCGTGAGTTTGGCCATGACGGTGGTCTCCTGTGGTTCAGCCTGCTCCTTGTCTGATGCCAGACTCCCCTGACTCCCCGCCATCGACATGGTTTCTCCCTCCTCCTGAGGGAACAATAAAACATTGTATGTCATACCTGGGCTTAGTCATAATATAATGTTTAATACAGGGGTTCTGGACTGGCCTGTATTTTAAAGGCTTCTTCTTGTATCTCACAGACTTCTATTGTGCAATCCAACCCTTGGTAGGGCTGATACCTTGGGTGATAAAGAATACATTGTATTGTATTCTCTTTGTACTTTCTTAACACACAAAACATGCTAAATAGGATATTCCAGAACACACAGTGAACATGTATCAAAATAAACTAGTTTCTGAGGCAGTCAATTTTTTGGGGGGTTCTACAATGAACATATAATTTCAGTCATCAGTTCTAGAACATAGAAACAAATGCTGTTCCTCAATTGAACACTGTAGAAAATTAGAAAGGTATTCACAAAGAAGTAGTCAATATTCACATTGTAACATCCTTCAGGCCATCCATTCATTAAACAATCTTTTCTGAATTCATGCGAAGCACACATTGCGGGTGGGTTGTTTGTGGACAGTATAACTCAAGAAGCTGGGAATGGATGTTTTATAATATTTGGCATTTGGATAGGTTAGGTGTCAGTAAAACAAAGCAAAAGTTTAATTATTGCCTCCCAGCAGCTTTCAGTAGTACTGTAACAAAGTTACAGGTACAGATAACGCTGGTTCACCTTTATCGGCGGGATAACCTATATCCGTTGCATTCAAAGTTTTCGTATCTAGGGATATCAAGTCGATGGACTGTCGTTTCAAATTGCGAGGTATTCGAAATATTGCAATTTGAACCACAGTCTGTCAACTTGAAATCCCTAAATAATTTATTTTCAAATACAACGGATATAGGCGACCCTGCGAATAAAGGTGAACCAGCGTTACCCTTATTATTACAGGGAGTGAAATAGACAAACCTGAATTTCTTCCTCCTCGTCAATCACTGCCCCGCCCGGCCCCACCCCCTGGTCGGACATGACCTTCTGCACGACCTCCATGGCAGACAGTTTGGCCCCCTGCATTTGCCTGGGTACGATGGGACCTTCATTCTCCATGAACCAACTGGAGGGAAGCAGAAGAAATATCAAGAATTGATGAACAAACTCTAGATGGTCACTGAATAGAGACGGGTGGCGACATAGGTTATCTGGCATTTACGACCCTCTACTGTCACGTTCCAGAACAGTAGACGGGTCCATTCCGTGAACAAGGCTGACAGAGTCAGCTGAAAATTTGGGGTAAGCCCCAACTTATTTTATTGGTTAGTTAAAGTTTAGTCTATCCATAATGTCATTTACCAACACAAATGAATTTTCATTCCAATAATACTTGATGTCTGTCCTTGGTGCTGAAATCATAAAACAACATTTTCACCTTGATCAAATAACTCTGAATATACCAGAGTTCAAAGTACTGAATGGGTCAATATGCACTCTTGTGCACCCAAAGTCAAGGATGTTCATATATTCTTGATGATGGGTACTTTGGGGCACAGAGATATTTGTTTATTGTGTCAAGTACATACATCATACATGGTATACAGGATATTCTTAACATATCACCATTAGAAAAAAAAGTCAGCTGTTGTTGTGTTCCTTGACTTATTTAGAATTTGTTGCTATCCTAATATAATCCTCCCATCTCTAACATTAGAGATCTCTCGAACACCTTGTTTTTCAAAGTGGTGGATACATGGTAATGCAGGCTATGATTTTTTAGATTCATGTTATGTAAGAGAGTCAGTATGGTTTGTGATTGGCTTTTGCTGACATTATCATTTTTTCTTATGTTGTGTGACCATTTTGTTTCATTGCAACTTTTTCAGTTACTTGCACCAGTGCACCTAGTCCCATAAATGAACTTTGAGTTCTGTCCTTGGTGCTGACATAGTACAATAACATTTTGCCCTGACAAAATACAAGGACTATATATACTTACAGGTCAGGTTGATAGAAGGGTAGGCCCAGCTGTTGTTCATGAATGATGCGGTCAGCCTCCAGAACCCTGTGTACCAGGTCCTTAGCCTAAAGATCAATTAAACAAGTTGTTCTGGTTAGAAAAACATATCATACGTCATAATGTAATGTTACAACAAGTTGGTATTGTGGAACTGCCACAATGGCTCTTTGTGATTAAAATAGATTCTAGAACAGAAGTTAGATTTCAAATGTATAACAAGACAAAATTGATACCTGGATGGATGTTTTAGAATATAACGTTATATTTGAATAGAATATTATCTCTAAATTCCAGAAAGGAATAGTATCAATATTCTCTTCACTTGCCAAAATCTTGCCATAATCTATGTAAAAGTGCCCAATTGCAATCATATTACCTGTTCATACTTCATAAGATATGATTATGAACCCATTACTAACCGGCCTTGGAGTACATAGTGTCATTTTGAGATCTAACAAGGTATGGGCAACTTCAGAGAATGATCATTGGATGAAGAAAAACAGCTCAGTTGTGATATTGTATCTGAACAAATGAAAGCTGTCTTTACCTCTGCCTCATTCATCATCCAGATCTCGCGGAACTTGCGTGAATCCGTGCTCTGAAAGTGTTTGAATTTCTTCTGCAGTTCCTGATACTGCTCGGTGATGCGCTTGTAGTCATCTGTTAGGCCCTGAAAGAGTTTGCAAGTTGACACTGGTGTTAATTAAAGAGTCAAACCAGTATACTGTGGCTTCGTTCAGTTTTGCAGTGGTTTTGTACGAGAGAAAAAAAGAAGTTTTGTGCACGGTGTTTAAAGTTTGCTGTTAAAACAATTCTGTAGTGCAGAAGCTATGCAAGGATCAAGACATATCCACTGGATCAAAAAACCGCAGATCTGAATGTGAAACCACTGTGAAAACTTCACAAGTTACAGTAATCTTAAACACTGTTCATCATGATATTTCAGTGTATGAGGGAAGCAGAAGCTCATTTTAAAGGGAAAAATGACACATTATCATACCAAAAAAATTAAATGATATTTTCAACTTTGGCTAAACAAATGAACATGGCTCCAACTTTACAGTGTTGCCAAAAATTTTATTAAAAAATTACGCCAGTTCCTGTACAGATCGATATGTCGAGAAATCAGTCTACAATGAATGAGTGTGGAACAAAATGGGATGTCTTTCAAACTTAAGGTGTAGACAACCTACCTGATTTTCCTCTTTGTACTGCTTCTCCTGTTTAGCTAGTTTGACCTTTAGGTTGTTCAAGACGTCTTGAAGACGTGTGATCTTCCTTTTCTGCTGAGACTTGGTGATGGTGTTTTCTTCATCTCGCTTCTTCAAAACCTTTGATGAAGGAAAGAAGAGAGATCATTTAGTTTACTAGTATTTGACATCAAAGGTAGTAGTTGTTGTAATGCAAGTTCACCTTTATCCTGGGGGGGTACCTACATTGTATATCTGTTGTTTTTCATAACAGGGTATTTGGGGATATCAAGTTGATTGATAGTGAGTGTGAGTGTCATGGAGGATGGTGATGAATTTCAGTATTTTCAAGTATTGCTGTCTAAAACCAACATCCGTCAGCTTCATATCCCTCCCTAAATATTATGTTTTTTAAAGACAATGGATATTGTCCTGTGGATAAAGGTACCAGGGTAACCTATAGCATTAAAAAGTGATTCCTTGCAATTTTGGCCTTAAGCTAGCTTGGGATTCCATATTGAGACCAGCTTTGATCAAAATATGAAATGCATGATTATCAATGATATTTCTGTGCTAATTTGCATGATAATCCACAAAGTGAAACAGCTGTATGCACCTGGAAGTTGTACTCCAGTTTCTCCTGGTTCAACTGGTATGTGGCACGCATCTGCTGCAGCTGCTGCTCAAGAATCTGAACATCTGTCTCCAGCTTGATCTTCACCATGTTGTATTCCTCTGCATCCTGCACCCTGCAAACAATACAGTAAAAACTCTTTAGTTTGATAATGATACAGCAGTAAGTAAAGCTTATCCTTACATGCAGAATTGTTACTGTTTACAATGGACCAGGAGCTGCATAGTTCAACTTTTATCTTCCTTGTCCCTAGTAGACTTAACCTTCAATACCTCTTTGTTGTTCTCTGATTTTTGATAAAAAAACAACAGGCTAACTTTTGATTGAACAAGACTTTTTATTGAATCATTGGTCTTGCTCACGTTGCACTTTTGACACAGTCTTAAAACATGTCACCTCTGTGATTGGTCAAAAATTTGTTAAGTCTGCACTGCCCATCATCATGTTACCTTTACAAAAATCTATGGGACTTTATGGTAAGACACGAGGTGGTGACTTGGAAATACCACAGTGACTATGCTTTTAGTAACTGTAGGTGTACCTGAGATGTTGAAGCTGTTGTTCATACTCCTCAACTCTCTTCTCCCTCAGCTTGAGATACTCCACCTCCTTCTCTGTCCGCGTCTGCATCGTCTGATTCCACTTCTTACGGTTTCCTTCAAGGAGTTCTCCCCGCTCCGCTTCAAATGCCTTATCAATCTGTGGGCACATTAAGGTAAATGTCAGGTTCTGAAAAATAACTCCACCCCTGTGGTGCTACCAAAAATGGAAAAAACAGCAGACTTGAAGTCAAATTCTTAATGACTCCACCCTTGTGGTGCTGCCAAAAATAGAAAAAAACAGCATGCTTGTAGTTCAATATGTGCAAGTGTACGAAAATGCACTGTCAATGATAAAGGCACCTGGATATGGAACGGTTGTCAAATTCTTAATAATGATTCCACCCCAGTGGTGCTGCCAAAAATGGAAAAAACAGCATGCTTGAAGTCAAATTCTTAATGACTCCACCCTTGTGGTGCTGCCAAAAATTGAGGAAAAAAACAGCATGTTTGTACATGATAAAGGCATGGTAAAACCATGGGGTCTATAAAATGTAGACAACAACTGTTTACAAGTTAGGGTCCCTCATCTTTGACATATTACCCACAGTGCATTTTATTTTGGTGGCACATGGACAAGTGGTCAACCATGAACCATCTCCTTATTATGATAGTTTAAGACTTTCAGTAAGAAGTGGCTGACTTTACAATGTACACGTACCTGTGTAAGTTCCTCTCTGTAAGACTTGGTTAGGTTCTTGATCTGTTCTTCCATTCTCTCTATCATGAGATCCACGTCCTCTGCCTGCTTCTTCAGATCCTTCACGTACTGGTCGTCTTTCGTCTTCAGCTCCTGCTGGAGGTCGTTCACCAGTTTGTTTTTCTCGTCAATCATCTGATCGCACGCGGCTCGCTGCTGCATTAACAGTTCATGTAAGTCCTGCGGGATCTGGTAGCGCCTTGCAGAGTCCCACTTTTTGGTCACGTCCTCGAATTTCTCGGCGCTGGCTTTCGCTTCCGCCTCCAATCTCTCCGTCCGCTGCCTCCGTAACTCCTCCTCCTCCAGTCGCCGCTGGGATTCGCGGGAATCGCCGGCAACCTCGACGTTTGTGACGAGCTCGGTGCCGTCGGTCTTCAGCTTGGTGAGCCTCTGTCTGCTCTCCTCGATCTGTTTCCTGCTCTTACTCAGCTCTTCCTTCACATCCTTCTTGGCGTCGGGGTCCACTCCCATTTCCTGTGGACACAAATGGCTGTTAATTACCTTTGCCAGAATGGCTAAGGTTATGTTTTAGGCTTGTGAGTCTGTCTGTCTGTGTGTGTGTGTGTTAACAGCATAACTCAAGAAGCCTTGGATGGATCCCGGTGATATGTGGTAGGTGGATAGGGGTCGGGAAAACGAAGGTCAAGTGTGATAATGGGCCCCCTAGCGGCTTGCTACGGTACTGCAGCAGAACCTCAATTTTTGATATCTCGTGTTCTGGACATGCTGTGGTTATGATTTTTGAGTGGTAGATAGCCCTTGGGGCAGAGAGTAAGTACTATAAGTTTGGACCCCCTAGCGGCTTGTTTGGAACTGCAGTCGCCAATTTCCTTTCAAGCTTTGGACGAGAATAACTCGAGAACGTGTTGATGGATCGTCACGATTTTTGGTATGTAGATAGCCCAAGTAACAATGTACATTATGGAATACTAATTATGCAAATCAGCAACTAATTTGCATAATCAATGAGGAAAGTTTATAAATCCGCTGCATTTCATGATAGGACTTTCAAACTTGTCACATATATAGATGAGAAAGAGAGAAAAATCAATCCATATTAAGTATGCAAATGAAGACCTCATTTGCATAATTAATGAGAAAATATAAACTTGTTGACGGATCATCATGATTTTTGGTAATACTATGTAGATAGCCAAAGGGAAGACTTACATGATGGAATTCAAATTATGCAAGTCGACAGCTAATTTGCATAATTAATGAGGAAAGTTTGTAAATCCACTGCATTCCTTTATAGGACTTTCAAACTTGTCACATTTGTAGCTGAGAAAGAAAGAAATATTTATACATATTAATTATGCAGATGATGATGTCATTTGCATAATTAATGACAAAATATGAACATGTTGACGGATCATCATGATTTTTGGTATGTACATATCCTAAGTAAAAACTTACACAATGAGATACTAATTATATAAATTAACAATTTGCATAATTAATGCGGAAAGTTGATAAATCCACTGCATTCCGTGATAGGACTTTCAAACTTGACACATATGGAACTGAGAAACATGGCAGAGACTAAGAGGTGTATGTTTGGGTCCGGTAACATCTTTTCTTGAACTGCAGGAGCCGGTTTAGTTTCCTACTTTGAAAGAGAATAAGTCAAGAAGGGATGAAAGGATCATCATGATTTTTGGTATGCTGATAGCTTAAGTGATGCTTGATACAATTTAATATCATTATGTAAATAGGGATCTAATTTGTATAAGCAATGGTGAAATGTTATGAACCAACTCCGGGCATATAAAATAAAATGTAATGAGTAACACATTTATGTCTACAGACATCATTCTACATGACAAACCTGGTTTATTTGGCAAAGGTATGTGTTCGTGGAACTCTAGTTTATTATCAGAGAACTTGTTGGATATAAGCAAAGTGTTTGATAGTAGGAGGGAATTACGAAATGTGCGGACTGCTGGCACTTGAAAAAATGGTCACAGCCTTTGTTATTTGTTAGTGGTGGTGTAGATGATATATTTCTTGATATCGTATTCCGTTGTCAGCTTGTACAAGAATGCCTCTTGGGTTTTGTAAAGATCCCAGCACAAGTTTACTCCTGTGTCCAAAGTTACTTATTTTTGTCAAGACAAGGAGGTTCTTTTTAACCTCCTTGGTCTGGAAATGATTTATGATCAAGAGTATGAACAGCAACGGGATACAGGATATATAAAACAATGTTGACAGGTTTGATTTGAGTTGTTATCAAAGGAGCTTTTATCAGGAGTACACAGATGATATCTATGCAACAAGTGGCCTTAGATGTGCAATTTGCTAGTTGTGTGTCGAATGTGCCTACATTATACCAGGGCACATGTTTATTCATAACTTTGATGATGGAGGTTAGTGATTTCTGAGATATAATTTATACGTTACACTGACCTGTCGTTTCCTGGCCTCCACCCGCCGCGCTATCCGCAGCCGACGTGCTTCCACACGCTCCTGAGGATCTGCGGAGTCCGTGGAAGGCCCCGTTTCCTCCTCGTCTCCATTTGTGCTCATTTTGAACCTTTAAATGCCGCGAAAATTGGGAGAAAACACGCACAACCGTTCAGTCACTCCCTCCGCGGCGATCTATTTGTGTTGCTATGCAACGGGGGTCACAACAGGTCATCTCGGAAAATCCCATAACGTCTCGCGAGGTTTGATGCATCATGGGTATTTTCCAAGATGGCGCTGTCTCAAGTGAAAAATTGTAAATATTTTCAATTTTTACCGTGATTGCAATAAATAGGAGGATGGCTGCGAAAGTTTTCAAGCTGTACATCCATCAGGAGACGTTCAGCGGTAAGTTGGTCCAGAAATGTTAAATCCATGTCTAATTTTAAGAGATAGGTGCAGGTTTTCAGATGTCATGTTCGCGCAAAATTATATGGGTCTCCGTTGATATTCGCAGCTCGTTGTGAAAGTGAAATGAAAGGGTCCTGTTTTGGAATGATTCACCAATTTAAACACATTATATAGACCAGGCACACAGGAAAAATCGGTTTCAGATTTTGTAGACGTAATACTACCATTTGAATGATAGATATTGGACTCACCATGAATTATGATGAAGCCAGAAGTACAGTCAAACCTGCCCGAGCGACCACCTCTTCCCAGCGACCACCTGGCCATTTCGACCGCTTTTTCTCGGTCCCGATTTATTTTCCCATTGACGTAAGCATTAAGCGACCTTTTCTCAACGACAACCTGGCCAACGCGACCGCGACCGGCCCAAATTGGGACCCGTAACGACCACAAAATTGAGGTTTTCATCGATTTTTGATGATAATTAGCGCGATTTTGTACCGAAATCGGCCAGTTTGCGTCGGATTTTGAGGTTAAATTTACAGTTTACAGTGTGCGTGTTGTATTTGACATTAAAGACCTCGCTTCTTTGCGTGCGTGCAGGTGTGCTTGATATTTGCCATTAAACACAACGGCAACCATTTATACTTTGCATCGGGCATGTTTTGAGTCGATACTCTTCTCGGCGACCACCTGTCCAATTCGACCGCTTTTTTTCCGGTCCCCCGGGTGGTCGTCTTGGGCAGGTTTGACTGTATCAAAATTACAACGAAAGGGGTGGGGCATTTAGTGAAGATTAAGGTTCCATACATTAAGGGCATTTGAAGGTTGGTCTATAGATACTGCGTCAGCAAGTGCATCTATGTGATGTCCTTGTCTCTGTGTGTGCTTGTGTGTTACTGTGTGTGTGTGTGTGTGTGTGTGTGTGTGTGTGTGTGTGTGTGTGTGTGTGTGCATGTGTGTATGTGTGTATGTAAACGCACATGTATGTGTGTGTGTGTCCGTGTGTGCATGTGCTAGTGTGTGTGTCTGTGTGTGCATGTGTGTGTGATTGTGTGTGTGTGTGTGTGTTTGTGTGTGTAAAATATCACACGACACTCCATCAACTTCTTACCAATAGAATGTATGCATGATAGGGATTACACCTGTTGTTTCTGTACTCTAGAGAATGACTTGGTCATCAACTCCAAAGACTTCCCCAGTGCTAAAGTGGGGGATGTGGTGGAGATCTACCAGCCAGAAGAACCTAACAGGTACACAGGTCTTGCAGTTTCCTTCATCTTTACCTTGAATCTTTACCTTGAACCACAGCCAATCAATACCCTTGCGGGTAATAAGGCTGTCCTAGTTGTGGCGGTAATCGCATCAGTATACGTGAAGTGGTACTCGAATAGGTCTGGATGCAGTCCCCATTGCTGCCCCAGTCTTGTCTTAAACTCTTCTTTCACTGTCTTACTGTTGACTGTGCTCGGTAAGAGCTTATTCCATGCAGGGGTGCCTCGTGTGGGAAAGAAGTGTGCCCTTGGGCCTGTAGCTTTTTGAATTCATTATTGAATATTCTCTGTATCATTCAGCACAGAACTTAATATGATGTCATATTATGTTTTATTATATACTTATTTGCAAATGATGCGGCTATTGACAAGAAGAACAGCAAAAAGAATTGTGCAAGAAAGTACTGGAAAATACAGCAGTTCTAGTCATTAGTGCAAGAACAAGTC
The DNA here is from genome assembly GCF_000003815.2 of Branchiostoma floridae. NCBI lineage: Eukaryota > Metazoa > Chordata > Leptocardii > Amphioxiformes > Branchiostomatidae > Branchiostoma > Branchiostoma floridae. Next base: position 14,400,475 of record NC_049989.1, on the reverse strand, counting down.
TTATCAACTTTAATTTCTGTGGTTGCCTTTACAGACGTCTGCTGCTACAAGTTAAGGCTCTGAAAGGAGATTCTCAACAGAAAGGTCAGTTAATGATGTTTTTTTCACCCCACAGTTAAAAGATCTAAACTTGAACTTTAGATAAAACTGTTAGAAACACCAAATTGACACGAAGTATACTTCTTTATTTTTTTCTGTACTGTGTGGACAAAAATATCATCTTTTCTTTAGGTATAAGTGTGGACAAGACTGTTGCCAATGTGTTCCAGCTAAGACCGTTCATCGATGTGTGTGTCAACTTTGTCAGCTCACAGGTAGGAATCTCCTTGCCTGGAGTGGCTGGACTTAGGCCTACATCTGTAGGAAAAAAATGTTGTGTTTCCTGTTTCCCTACCTAGTAGTGCCTATGCTAGAAAAACCTGCTGACGCTAGACTATTTCTTTGGTAGGCAGTGGAGTCACATAGCTTCCAGATAGAATTTTTATTCAGCCTGCAGTAGAAACAATATTAATGCTTGTCCTATCTAATGAAGGATAAATGTATCTGCTATACACAACATTCAAGTTTGACATTGAAAGACGCTTTGTGTTCTCATGCATTTTAGTTTACTTTGTTCAACTGTATTCCAATATGTCACACTAGAGTTTTGGCCAGCCTAAAAAATTAATAACAAGAGAGAGAAAAAAGATAATCCCTACCTACCGACCCTAATTTTTTCAGGACTTAAAATAGGAAAAACAACATTTTTTTCCTAGCCTTATTACAATGTCACATTGTGCTTCATGTATATGCCATTCTCAGACCATTTAGAATAATTGAATGTGACCACTAAGTTTGGAATACACCAATTTTACCAGGGCTCGAAATACCACCTGCATATGCAGGTTTGTGCAGGTAAAATTGGAGCTGTGCAGGTTATTCTGGTGTCTACCTGCACCTAACCTGCACTGGTCCATGTACTGGGTTTTATAAATGTTTTATGATGTAGGTGTATATGGATTGTTATTAGCTTAATTGACTGTTACCACCTATAATAACAATTTTAATATGATCCATACTTCCTAAATTCAGAGTGGTGCAGGTAAAATTTGTCAGGTGCAGGTAATTTTCAATGTTACCTGCACCAGTGCAGGTATGCAGAAAAAAGTATTTCGAGCCCTGTTTACAGAGAAGGAAACTCTGACTTAAAGGTTGAATGTTTTATAGGACGTTGCCCTTGACCTTGTGGAGTTGACCTTTAAGGACCAGTACATCAGCAGAAGTGACATGTGGAGGCTGAAGAAGAGCCTGGTAGGTTCTACTTTTCTTCCTTATTACCATTTCCTTTGGTTGCTTCTATTTTGATTTTTCTTCTTTTTCTGTTTGGTTCATGTTGACTCTTCTTCCAGTTTTCTGTCCTTTTACATTTTTCCACTTAACATTTTTTATTTCTTTTGGTTGTTTTAATTTGATTTTCCTTGTTTGCCAAGATTCTTTCAATATTTCCATTGTTTTACTCCTTTCCTACCTTCTTTCTTTTATCCTTTCTTTATTCTACATGTAACAGTGCAATATGTATTTGTATATGTATTTGTATTCAATGATGGTCAAGTATTTAGAAATTCACAGTTGCTTAACGATGTTAATCACTTGCCTGATCACCATATTTTAACTTGTCCTAGGTGATCAGGCCAATGAACTTTTTCAACACTGCTATTTGCTGTCCAAATGCCATCATTGCACACTTGTCAATTCATTTTGTTCTACTTTGTATACTTCAATCCATGATTTCAACACATTGGAGTATAATAACTGTGGTTTACGTTTGTTGCCACATGTTTGAGGCTCTGGTACATTTGTATGTTTAAAACCTTTTTTCATACCTTCTTCTCCCATTATCTTTGAAAGCCTCTATTATGTACAATGTAACATTAATTTACAAAAAGATTTTTGGACTTTGAGAAGTTGGTGAGAAGTTTTCATTCTCTAGAAAAGCTTTTTTTTGGCAAAGCCTCAGGGTGGAAGCCAATAAAACCTCATTAGTTAGATAACTGTTACCATTCAGAAAATTGGAATGGTAAGTGGGTTTAAAACATTTTAGTAAGCACCTCATTTGAAATCAGAACATATTTTGATACAAATCTGTGGTATGAATTTGAATTGTTTGACAATAGATGTTAGATGGATTACATTTTGATATTGATGAGATTACGTTTTTATTCCTAGGTCAATGAGCCGAAGTCAACAGAGGCATGTTCCCCTCTTCCCTTTTCCCTGTGGTTTGACACATCTAGAGCCGGGATGGTCTCAGAAGTTCTTCTTATGACACTCAGCGTACTGAATTTGTTCAGTGAACCTCTCAAAGGGTTCCTTCAATTCTTACATTGAAAATTCTAATGAGAAAGGCTTTCAATACATGATATTGCTTATTGGAAATGAACAGCAAGTACTGTATATAATATCAAGAACTCTGAGATCCTCCCCAAGTTAGCCCCTAGGGATGTAGTCATCATGTATGCCTGTTCACATGTTAAAGTTGCACTGTTATGTAATTCTGTGTACAGTTGTTTGTGGTGACATGGCTGAATATCTGCTATAGCACTGCTTTTTCGAGTTCCAGGTTCACATGGTTCAAAGAAAATTTAATTAAGATAGGGAAAAAAACTGAAGAAAATCTAAAACTTAAAAGTACACCTGACAAAGGTCCAAAAGTCACCCTGTAGAAGTCAACACTTTTTTACACAAGAGTTTGAAATATTTAGAATTTCTCGTATTCATTGATTATGCAAATAAGGTTTTGATTGACATAACATGTTTCCATTATCACTTCCTGTCACTCCACAGTGCATATGAATAGTAATATTTGGAAATATACAAGTGCCAAAATGCAAACAGATCTAGACCAAAAACATTACCTCCCCATGAATTAGTAGCCTCTTCCTTTGACCCCATGACCTGGAATGTCTGTCATGTCTAATAAATGAGTAGTTTTACCACCGTATGTCTTAGCTTGTAAAGATTGAATTTCCTTTGAACCCAGACACAAGTTTTCTATATGCAGAATGATTTTTGTTTGTTCACATTGCAGTGCTCGAAATACCCACTTGCCCACTTGAAAATGCAACCACCGTTTGCTTGGCGCAACCTAATTTTAAAGTTTAAACCCAGGTTGCATACTGCGCAACCTTAAGTTTTGCAGTTGGAACACTGCTTTTCCCCCACCTATGTGCATATTAAGCTTTTGTATTTATTTTTTTTTCATAACATAAGACATATTACATAGTTACATATAACTGGAAGAAAAGATAATGGATAGGTAGCTGATATAAAGAAAGTAACAATTTGAAAGTGGAGCAACCTGAAATGTCGACGGCGCAACTTGGCTTTTGACTCAGGATGCCACTTGAAAAACCTGGCTGAAAAAAGTATTTCGGGCACTGCATTGGTTGTAATAACACTGTCGTGTTTTGTTTCGTTTCAAGGAAGCTTCGTAAAAAGAGGACGCAACATGGTTTTTAGAATGTTTGAGTGTAGTTTGCCTAATATAATCTTTGTCAACTTTCAGACAATTTTGATTCACAGCTGTTCACTTTTGTTTGGGCACAAATACTGTAAATGCATTTAAGTTTGCGGGGATTTAATTTTGCTGTAGCAGGTAAAAGGACTTTTCACGGTGGATTAAAGTTCACGGTAACACCATAGATTGCAGTCTAATACAATAATAGAAAAATGTGGTTTTACGTTTGCGGTGAAGTAGTCACCGCGAAAACCGCGAACATTAATCCACCGCGAACATTTCTGCATTTACAGTACATGCACGATTTCTATACCATGTCATCATGTAACAGTCCCCAACAGCCAAATGCTTTGTTTTTATGGTATATCTCAATCTATTTTCACCTTGACAGCTGTCAATCACTTGTCTGAAGCTAGATAGGTCTTTGTCTCACCTGTAGCTTCTTGTGTTCACATACAGGTGAGCACATGTGCATATATCACCAAGAAGGTGGAGTTTGCAGGTATCAGGTAAGGATGTTTTTTGTATATTACTCTTTCTTTACATTACAGACAGGAATGCCTGTTTTGTTAGAGTAACATGCTAATTTGATTGCCTTTATTTAAATCATGACACTAGTACTGTCAACGGTCAGCGTAGTTGATCATGATCACCAGTAGTGGTGCGTACCGGTTCGCCGAACCGGACTTGGACTTGCTATAACTTTCGGTTCAAGTCCGGTTAAAACCGTAACGTCAAAAACCGGTTTTCTGGAAAACCGGAAATCTCTTTCTTGTTGTATACTAGTAACATCTAAAAACAACGCTAGATGCCTATGTAACTTTTTAATCGCAGCCAACAGGCCAGAAAATAACGTATTTCTGCATATTGTCCTACCGCCATAAGCCAAGCACATGGTCGCGCCGCGGCAACTTTCTTTCAAATCCGGCAACGCGGCAAAAATGACAGGTTGACTTTAGCAATATTACCCATGAAAATAAAGCATGTGGATTTGTTTATCTCCTGGTATGGGTTTTAAGTCCCATATCTTCTAAAAATGAAGAAAATTTCCAAGATAAACAAGCTAAAACAAATCTCCGGCGCGGCGACTGTAAATGACATTTGCCGCTTGCCGGGATACTTCACTGAAAGCATGGGTGAGTAGCTTGTTAAAAAGAAACACCGGCACGTTCTATTTTAGAAAAAGTTTTAAGTTCATGAACTTATGTTATACCTCCTGCATTTATCTTTGTAACGAATGAATTTAAAATTAATTTTACGGTTGAATGTAGAAGATAAAAACACCGCACGCATCATTTCTACCCGCATTACAGTAGGCTATCCCATTGACCCCTATGACCTCGCAAGCGCCATTTTGAAATTTCGGCCGTCAAAAAAACAAGCGGAAAATGTCGAATTTTGCCGTGATTTCCCGATAGTTTTTATTAAAAATCGATGTTTCTACACCTTTGAAAATGATGCAGTCGTCTTTGGCAATATTTTGATAGCATGCGGCCCAGCGGCGGGCACCGGATACGCAAATGGGTCGCCGCAGTAGAGCAAGTTTATGCTTGTGTCTAACGTTAAATTAATTTTGGGAAACTTTAGCGACCGTAAAAAAACCGGACTTATAAGTCCGAACCTGAACCGGAATCTTTGGACTTGAGTCCGGACCTGAACCGGAATGTGAGCTTCGGTACGCACCACTAATCACCAGAATGTTGGTGAATTGAAAAATTGCCAGTGACACATGTTTTCACCTCATGAAAATATATCTCATCACATTGGACTGCATGGGCCCCCGTAAAAAATTGTGTGATGATTGAGAAAACAATGGGCATATTGCTACCAAAAAGAGTTGCCTCGTCAGGCAATCATTTTCCCTATGGTAGGATGGGGGCATTATAAACAGGGAGGCAGTCCATTGCTGTACCTACATGATGATAGTCTCATGATTGGTCAGATCTTCTTTTCTTGCACCTTTCAGAGCCCAGATTGGTGAATGTTGGATGAGAAGTGAAAAGGTTGGGAGTGGGGTCATCACAGAAGACACAAAGGTATGTCTGAAATTTAACTTAATATACATGTATACTCCATTCTTAGAATGTATTAATGATGAAATTCTCTTTGAAATATTCAGGCATATTTTGCATATTAGATACATTTGTGCAGTAACTGTACTGGTTTCATAGAATGTTGAACACTATGTCTTTGGGTTTACATGAACATACACATTTTTCATGGTTTGATTTTGTTAAATAACAATAATACATGCATGAAGGTTTCTTATTGTGTAAATGCCACTGAAAGACATACCAAACTTTTGATTAGAGTCAAACTTTTTCTACACCTTGTAGTGTAATGATAAAAGACTACCTATAAAGCTAGAATTTGTTCCCTTGCAGATAGTGTTCCGGTCGTCGACCTCCATGGTTTATCTGTTCATCCAGTTGAGCAGGGAAATGTGGGAGTTTGACATCCATGGTAAGGGCTGAAGGGTAAAAGTTTAGTCGTACAGTCATGTGGTGGGATCATATCTGGCTATATGATAATTTTCATGTTGCATTCTATTGAAACCGTGCTTACATAATAGTACAATGCAAGATGAGCAGGATATGGTGTTGAATGTATTCTGATTCAAAATGAGAACCATTTGTATTTCATCATAAATATTACCTTTCTGTCTGGCTATTTATTTTCTAATTTTTAGAGTATACAATCACATACAAAATGTATGTAGACTCTTTAGTTGCAATAACTGGTTTCCAACTGAGACCGTAACAACATCATAGCAAATCAGGATATACAGTAAAAGGAAATAGTTGAATACAAACATAACATTAACAGTAATATGCATTGTACATGTACATTCACTACAATATAACATAAAATTACCCAATAAAGTAACCCAAATCATCAAACATAGCAGTAATAAGTTACACAGTAGCATGTCAAAATCATACATTTTGTAAAACAAGACGATGGCTGTACCAAATTATAGGACAATAAGTGCTCTGAACAATTGAAATGCTGTCATCCTTCTGATTTTTTGTACCATCTCCTTTCCCACAAAGGTGACCTGTACTGGGAGAAGGCCTGTATGTTCCTCAAGGAACTCTTTACCAGATGGAAGGTAAGGAATAGACCTTACTTACCAAAGTAAGACCTTACTTACCTTTGTTTAGTTTTTCTGGATAAGAAACTTTATCCAGTACAGATCTAAACAACATTTGTTTATCTGCTGTAAGAGTACTATTTTAAAATCTTTTCTTACGACTGCAGGAAAACAACAGTAATCATGAGGTCACCATTGTTGTCTTCTCAAGAACATTTTATGATGCAGATTCTGTAGGTAAGTTCATTGTTAAACAGTGGAAGCCATATATCTTGTTTATGTATGTACATCTAATAGACTTGAATGCCCAATTGCACGTATTCAGATTTGAAACAGTTATCTTTTCGCCAGCTATACACCATTTTTTTAAATTTCATATCTGATGGTATTTACAGTATGAAAGTATAAGAAAATATTTCTTGACTCTAAGAAGAAACCTTACGCACATTCCTCAGATGAGTTCCCACAATCCATGAGGAAATGTCTTCAAGTTGACTACAAGGGGAGAATATGTGAAGACTTCTACAGGTAACTATAGGATTTCATTGCAGTCATGAACAAATGAGCATAGCAGCCAGGCTGTTACATTTTAAGCACTCCTAACAATATGCCAAATTGGCATTGTGTTTTTGTAATGGTTAGGGTGTTTTGCTGACATGCCACCAATGTTGTGCCCTTGGGAAAGGCACTTTCCTATCTCAACTTGTGAAAAATTTGAATCCGGCTGCATGTCACCAATCTTGGGAAAGGCACTTTACACGGCTTTCCTCACTCTACTCATTTGAACCCACCACATGTGCGATGGTGCGGTGTGAGTGGTTCAAAACCTACAGTCCCTCGTCCGCACCTAGGGCAATTACTGTTGTATTGAGGTCACTTGAGTCAGAATCTTATCATTTCAAGGTGTCATCAAGAATTTCCCACAAAGTAGAATTGTTACACCAAAGTCTATCTAATGTAATGTGTTAATTACTTTGAATAAGAAAACATCAGTCAAAACATCTTTCAAGCAATCAATGTTGCAAGCTACATTAGATGCTGTATGTAAACGTGCGTGTGCTTGCTATTTGCCGTTAAACACAATGGAAACTATGCATCGGGCATTTTGTGAGTCAATACTCTTCTAACCGACCACCTGACCAAATCGACCGCTTTTGCCCGGTCCCCCGGCTGGTCGTCTTGGGCAGGTTTGACTATATCATTATCTCTTCAGTGGGTGTCTTTTTGATTTGAGTTTTGTACCTGGAACTACAGGGTTGTGGCTCAGGCAGAGAGAATGGAGGACTGGAGCCCCATGTTAGTCTCCCTCAAACGTCACTTCATTCAGTACCCTGACAAGACCAGATACTGTAAGGATGGTGAGTAAAGCTTTGGAGTATTGGGGTTAAATTATCAGTGTTTCTAGTGTATCAACTTTCCAGCATTCAATGTAAAACAGAATGTACTGTAATGCAGAAACTTTTGCAGTGGTTTAATGTTCGCGGTTTTCACGTTGGCTGCTTCACCGCGAATTTAAAACCACTGCGAACATTTTTCCATGACAGTAAGAGACTACGGTGTATGATGCTACCGCGAACTTAAAACCACGGCAAAAGTCCCTTTTCCCGCTACCGCGAAATTAAAACCCTGCAAACTTAAATGCATTTGCAATATTTCCTTACGGTTCCGGGTCGGAGTTCAAATCTGACCGGAGTTGGCGGAAGGGTGGTGTAATAGGCCGGAAGTGCGCTGTTGTCTCCCTAACTTTTGCTCCCTATGGCTTGGTGATCGTTATAGCTGAGCATAGATTTGTCGTATTTTCTGAAAAGCCCGTGGGTTGTATTGTTTTTGTGCGAGGAGTAGTTGGTCGGCCAGCGAAACCATTTTTGTATTAGTCCGCTGCAACGGTGATGCGGTTTTTTCGCCTGATGACCCAAATAGCGGCGTTTTTCATGCGATTTCGAAGAAATGACGTCATCGGAGATTGCAAAAAAGTTATCACATGGAATTTTTTTATTTTCATTTTACACAAACATGAAGAATTTAGCTTCTCTACCACGTAGGCCGTTATCCTGGGAAAATTCGTTTTTTCCAAGCAGCTTCGATCAAAAAAGTGTTAAAAAATGATAGTTTTCGGGTCCAAAATTAAAATTTTACTACATATTCTAACCAAAATAAAGAGGCAACATACGGTACCAATAGGTTTGTCGGAAAGAGACAGTAAACGGCTTTCCGCCATATTGATTAAGTTTCGCGTCCTACGTTTACTAGCGGAACTGTAGCCCTTCGGCCTGAGGCTGCCCGCCAACCTCCGAAATCGTAAAAGAAACTCCGGTCCGATACCTTAATAGGGCGGCGCTTGTACCATATATGACGTCATAGATGACGTAATTTCGACGCATTTTAAAGTTTCCATCAGATGTCGTTATATTGTGTAAAAACAAACACCGTTTTTCATTTTTCTAGTTAAAAAGTCAGCATATTTATGTACAGGCCCTAGGCGCCCCCCTCCCCCTTTTTCACCCCCCCCCCCTTAGAACTACCATAACGGGCAACTTTAATCGATTCTGGCGGGCAGAATTTTCCAAAATCATATCTTTCTCTATGTCATTTGATTGGAGCCGACCTCTGTCGTTCACCTATCGCATATGTTCGCGATGCCGTGCATTAGTATGACTTAAATGGGCATTAAAGCTAAAATCTTGGTGCTTTAAGCCCTAACTTAAGGAGAAACTGGGTTTACTGACTTTCGGTTCATAGCTCCTTAACGCGGCGATCTTTTTTTCTTTCGGTGGTATGTAGTAATAGCCTATTAAAAGCACTACACATCTTTGACGCGCTTATTCCAACTGCCCGCTTCTAGCGCCGACAATAAGATCCAGTTTGTGCTTTGCACTGTGTAAGAATGCATTCTTGCACACATTTGGGGCGCATTGTGCTTCTTAAGGGGCCGTTCACGGCGAAGTAGTTAAGAGTTTGGTGTCGGACGCGTTTGATTCTGAAAGTGTGAGATCTGGTCTACTGCTCCATGTCAAAATCTGGCACATTCTTCATTTCACTTACAAGCGACGAACTTAAAACGCGACCCCCTGCTGTTTTCCTTGAGCAACCTCTGACGTCACTCCGTGACGTCAGCGATGCCAACTTTTAAAGACGGTTTTCTACCGATGTGTAGCACCGAAACGACGGAGAGTGCACATACTTTCCCGGACAAGTTTATGGGCAGACTTTGCACCCCATTTTATTCGTTTTCAGAAAAGCGATGTCAGAAAAAAGCATGTTTTTTAATGTTTCTGTATTATAACGTAGGTTCAACATGCATCTAGGCTTGATAGCCTCAAAATACAGTGTTTTTGACTTGACTTTAAACCGCTCCTGTGGGAAAAGTAACCATCGGAGACAAACCAAATTTGGATATATGGTAGATATGAACTTTTTAAGTAATAAAAATACATATTGAGAAAAAATGTCCCTCTTAAGGTTCCGGGTCGGAGTTCAAATCTGACCGGAGTTGGCGGAAGGGTGGTGTAATAGGCCGGAAGTGCGCTGTTGTCTCCCTAACTTTTGCTCCCTATGGCTTGGTGATCGTTATAGCTGAGCATAGATTTGTCGTATTTTCTGAAAAGCCCGTGGGTTGTATTGTTTTTGTGCGAGGAGTAGTTGGTCGGCCAGCGAAACCATTTTTGTATTAGTCCGCTGCAACGGTGATGCGGTTTTTTCGCCTGATGACCCAAATAGCGGCGTTTTTCATGCGATTTCGAAGAAATGACGTCATCGGAGATTGCAAAAAAGTTATCACATGGAATTTTTTTATTTTCATTTTACACAAACATGAAGAATTTAGCTTCTCTACCACGTAGGCCGTTATCCTGGGAAAATTCGTTTTTTCCAAGCAGCTTCGATCAAAAAAGTGTTAAAAAATGATAGTTTTCGGGTCCAAAATTAAAATTTTACTACATATTCTAACCAAAATAAAGAGGCAACATACGGTACCAATAGGTTTGTCGGAAAGAGACAGTAAACGGCTTTCCGCCATATTGATTAAGTTTCGCGTCCTACGTTTACTAGCGGAACTGTAGCCCTTCGGCCTGAGGCTGCCCGCCAACCTCCGAAATCGTAAAAGAAACTCCGGTCCGATACCTTACATTTGACATTTGACGGGTATTGTACATGTATCCTTTACAGAGGGCTGTCCAGTCGGCCACAACTCTACTGCAGCCCAGGGAAACTTCCTAGAGGCCATAAACATGTCTTTAAATGGTATGTACAATGTACATGTTCTATCTAATACTGCAGATAATTTTGCTATACAGACAGCTTCTTGCCAGCCCTATATTAAGGGTTATACCTTGGGGAGTCTTTGCTCAACTGGGCTGTTTCCACTTTTTCTGGGCATGGCTTGTAAGCAACCAATCAGATAGTCAGTTTTACCCAAAGAAACATTTAGCTAAGGCCATTTTCTGATTGGCTGACAGCTGGTTAGAGGCCACTACCACAAAAGTGGAAACCTTAGTTCAGTATAGCAGACCCTCCATGTGGTATATTGTACGTGTTGTTTGTGTAAGCCACGGCAAAGGGTATTCATGGGAGATTGAATCATACCTGATATGGATAAAACTACATTATAGTCCAGCATTACCAGTTGATATTGGAAATGTAGCTAAGGCCACAGCAAGTAAATTTTATGGATGACATCTTATGCAGGGTACAAAAATAATGAGACATGATGGATAAAAAAAAGACAAGATGGCTAAATTTTCAAAATAGACACCATAATCATCGTAACACGATTTGAAGTGACAAAATGTGGCATAACAACTAACAAGGCATTCATTCCTGTCTTAAAAAAGTGAACCAATTATAGTAAAAGTGATACTAGTGTGGTACTTGTCAAGCTGGCAACTACAGTCATCACTTCCATATTGGTGGCACTTTTACAACCATCCATCATGTTTCACTTCTGCAACTATAGTCATGGCTACCTCCCTAGTGTCACTTCTACAAGTATTATTATTATTAGGCTACAACACAACATGTTAGCCTATTTTGGTCTATCTGACCATCCCCGAAGAGGAAAAAAAATCTTAAAATTTTTTTTTTCTGAAATCAGGCAAAAATTAATGCATGTGCTGATGTCATCCATAAAATTTACTTGCTGTGGCCTAATTAATGTTTTTTAAACACCATTCATGTTTTCTCTCTCACCACAGTGTTTGAGAAACACTTCATCGCCAGGAATTTTGACCGTACGGGACAGATCACGGTACTCATAACTCCGGGCGCGGGCGTCTTTGAGGTGGATCGGGAACTGACCAACATCACCAAGCAACGGATGATTGACAACGGCATCGGCAGCGACCTGGTGTGCCTTGCAGAGCAGCCCCTACATGCAGTACCTCTATTTAAGGTTAGGGGGACCCGGTGCTTTACATATAGCATCTAATGTCACTTGCAACATTGATTGCTTGAAAGATGTTTGTAATCTAATGTAACAGTATAAACAATCTATTTGATATCATATAGCATTATCTCGTTTTTGCAAGAAGTTGTAAATGAATTGGCCTACGTAAGCAGATAAGTCGGACAATCCATTATAAAATGAAATTCATTTTCTATGTCATGGCATGTGGGACAAAGTCTCTCATTGGCTGGTATGTTGTAGTGTCGGCCCTTTTCAATTTGTAAGGTGTGCGCACTAATCCTTAGTTTCGTTAGGTCATTTCTAAACAATTTGTTTTGAACAAATTTTTGAACAGAAACATATTTTTCGAAACAGAATTCTTTTTTGATTTTACAATAAGAACTGAGTTAGATTTTTACTTCAGCAGAACAGAGTGTTTAATAGATAGCTCTTGTGCTTGGAAAAATCAAAGTGGAATAAGTTTGGGCTGCCTTTTTTTCTAAATTTTCTTATGTCTTATCACAGTTCCACAACAAGTCAGCTGAGAACTACCTCGGAGATGACTACAACATCCCACACTGGATAAACCACAGGTGAGTGCTGCACACCCCCAGGAGAGTCAGAACAGTGGAATCACCCAGAGATATCATTTGTGTCAAACAAAGGTCTGGAATTCTTGGCACCCCTGTAGGTGTGACATCATTAGGTTATCTGTTGGACCCCAACAGACAAATCTGAAACATCCTCACACTCAGGGTTGACATCGCGGCAAAGCCTAACGATATCACCCCTGACAATTCAGCCAGGGTATTTGGGTATTTGGGGCGTGGCTTCT
>NC_049989.1:14385034-14386655 GCF_000003815.2 Branchiostoma floridae | reverse complement strand
TGGTCTGCCAAGTACTACAATTACTGTAGCTTACGTCATTGTATATCTGAAGTAACAGTTACTGTCACTGCTCTCATTGATATGACCTTGTAAGATCCTTTGAGAGTCTTTGGGGAAAATTCATGGAATTGTTGTTTTCTGTTGGCTTATCTTATTTGTGCTTATGTGGCACCACCCAACTGGCTGCTTAACAATTTGAAAGTATGTCCTATGCCATTGATGGGACATTGGAATTAAGGCTTGGTTAAGTTGTAGATGTACATTGTAGATGCTTTAAATGCTGAATTCTTAAAAATTTGCAACTTCTTGAAAGAAAATGGGTTGCACTCACAAAGGATGCCATAATTGCAGAAGATGCTCAATTTTCTTAAAACATCTTAAGACAGCTGCTTGAACATGTAAGTCTCACAAAGTCATGCCTCATGTCAGTCAAAGGCTACCCTTATTCCGTTCAACTTTCCTCTTTTCCCTTAACCTTTCCTGTGTTCTGTATATGATTTTTGGCGACGCCTCAGTGGCTAGCCTAATAGTATATTTTGTTGTTCTCCCATGTACGCTAATTTTCTCTAAAGCTCCCTGCCTAGCTGCCTGCTGTACCCGCATTTTTCTCCACTCTTAACCACTCTAAACTTGGGACGCTCAGTAGTCTCCTGACTTCATTCATTAAGGCCCCTTTTACTAATCTAGAATGTCTTTGTTTGTGCCTCTGTGCTGCTTTACTGGTTACCGTAGCAGGTTTCCGTAAGTGTAGAGACCTTTCTTACCTTCTGATCTTGAACTCTGACCTTTGTTCCACCTTTGACCTCCTGCATGTCCCAAGATCCTCTGAAACTTCTGTACTGCATTTTGTATGGTTTGTCCCGTTTGGTCTTTCCTTTTCTCAATTTTGTATCTTACATGGCAAAATCCTAGACCCTATCTTTACAGTTCTTTGATATTATGGAAATTACAGGAACACTCTGGCCTTTCTGTGGCCATGAACACAAACTTCAAGATGCAGAAGGTTACAAAAGGGTAACAGGTGTTTAGATATTACATGTATATCTTAGTGAATGTGCTGTTAACGAATTGTGTGCTAACTTTCTGTATATGGTGTCTCAAAAATGGCTGCTCTTCCCATAACCAGACAGGATTTTGTTTTCAGCGGAACGAAGGCGTGGCATCAGAGCGGTTGGGTAAGTGGTGGTATGTTCAGTGATCTCTGAATGTTTGCTTGAGGTGTGGAATGTTGAGGGTGCGTTTGTATGACTTAACTGCAGCTTCTACGCCCCCAAGAGCACAGAGAGTGGATCAACAGGGTTTGTGCCGAGAATCAAGATGGCAGAAACCAAGGTAACAGGAAATCATTATCTACATCTTATTACAAGTTTGCATATTCTAAACAAAACCTATTCTTTAACACACCATATACATAGTTGTAGCCACCTTGTATTAGATTGCATTTTTTTTTATGTTAAGAAATTTTAAGTGTCCCCAAATTGCTTTTGTTTTTTACATTGTATGAGATGTGCCTTATTGTGACCACTTGTCTACTGTGACAATATTCTTTTGTAGCTGTCAGGAGCCATTTTAGAGAAGAGTTGACTACTACAGTTCCTGTTTATGTTGTATAGTGTAATCT
>NC_049989.1:14255428-14384846 GCF_000003815.2 Branchiostoma floridae | reverse complement strand
TCCACAGCCTGACTGGAAGGGAAGCAAGGATGGAGATCTCAATGGTAATGCACAATCTTGTAACTCTTGAAACTTTGCTTTATAAAGTGATTAGATATGTTTCAGCTCTCAAATAGTAATGCAAGTTTTTTGTGTATCTGCTATTGTTGGATGAACCGAGTTTCAGCTTGTGAAAGAAGGATTATTGGAAGCTAGGGGTGATTACCGGTATGGTGAACCGATACAAAACTGTTTTTTCTTATTGGACCGGTCCAGAAAAAAAGGACCTGAAAAAATTTGGAGGACTGGATGTTGGACCTATTGGAAAATGAACAGATTATATGATCAGACATTCACACGTTTTGTAGATTACCGGTCGAGGAAAATAATATAGTAAGTGAAGTAAAGTAGAGTCTATAGTCATTTCTACCAGTCAATCGTACAGAGGCAGTTAGCTTTTAAAATGCAAGTGGGAGTAGAATACTCCACAAAACAGATTTCTTTGTGTCCGGACCTGGACCTGAATTTCCTGTACCGGTACCCACCCCTGTTGAAAGTGCTTTACTAAATGTGTATCGAAACAGCGTTTAAAATCTTCAATCAAGTTTGATTCATGAGATTTTTTACTCCATAGGTCTTTATAAAATGAAGAATCCTGTGACCACCACCAGCAGCACTGACGATGCTCTGAGCACCATGGTAGACTATGATGAGTACGACGCCCAGGTCTTCAAGAACCCTGCAAGAAGCCTTGGGACAAGGTGGGAAGAAAATGTTGTCTATTATCAAGCTATCTTACGCAGTATAGGTACAACACACATGTTGTGCCAGGTGTCACTAGTTAGGAGCTGAACTGGTCTATAAAACCTGTGAAAAAGTTAATGATCTTTAAACTTTTATTATCAGGAGCCAGGCTGTTTGGACCAATCATAAGCCTCCGTTTCTGTTAGTTATGCTTCGCTCACTCGGTGGCTTATTCAGTGATTATATGCATTATGCTAGTCTGTTACGACTTGCAGACAGTAGTAGATGCACATTATGTCACTGTAAACACTTTTTATTATCAGGAAGCCAGGCTGTGTGGACTAATCATAAGCCTCCATTTGTACTGATTATGCTTCGCTCACTCTGTGGCTTATTTGGTGGTCATGGCATTATGCTAGTCTTATACAACTGACTGACAGCAATAGATAGGCATTACCATGTCACTGTAAACACTTTTTATTATCAGGAGCCAGGCTGTTTGGACTAATCATAAGCCTCCATTTCTGTTAGTTTGTTTCACTCACTCGGTGGCTTATTCAGTGATTATATGCATTATGCTAGTCTGTTACAACTGACAGACAGTAGTAGATGCTACTGTATATGTCACTGTAAACACTTTTTGTTATCAGGGGCCAGGCTGTGTGGACTAATCATAAGCCTCCATTTGTACTGATTATGCTTTGCTCACTCTGTGGCTTATTTGGTGGTTATGGCATTATGCTAGTCTGTTACGACTGACTAACAGTAGTAGATAGGCATTTTGTCACTGTGAACACTTTAAGCCCCCTTCACACGAGAGCAAGAATCAGCCGGAATGCTGACAGAATGAAAATTCTTTTCTATTCCTGGCAATTCGTAGTGTGTTCCAGAAATTCTCACTGCATTCCAGCTATTTGTGCCCGTTCCTTTGGCTGGCCCGAAAGTTTTTGACATGTTAAAAACTGTCAAGGTGCATTCGAGGTGGACAAATAACGAATGGCATTCCAAGTGGATTCTAAGTGTATTCTAACTATCGTAACTGCAGTATGACCACATTCTGCGGCATTCCAACATTATTCAAAACATTCTTATCTCATTTGGTGGGGAACCAAAACGGCAAGCCACCTCGAATCCTGCCAGAATCTGGCCAAAAGAATATCTGGAATGCAGTGAGAATATCTAGAATAAAGTATGAATTCCCAGGAATAGAAAAGAATTTTCAGTCTGACGGCATTTGGGCTCATATCATTCCTTCTCGTGTGGAGGGATATAAGGCCCATTTGGAATTCCCACCCTGCTAATTCGGTTTCAGTGTGAAGGCGCTATTAAATTGGTTAATAGAGAGTTATCACCCTAAGCCCTAAATTGGTTTATTTTGACAGCTTCCCAAGGACTTATGGGAAGGGCTTGATGCGTCACTCATCAGACGACATGCTGGAGGCCAAGGCTCATGCTCAGCTGCGGGGGCGCAGTCGCCACGTGTCGGACGACCATCGCAACCTGACTGTCAGCTCCAGTGTTCGACAGGTGATGTATTTACAATGAACCAGCCCAGTAACACCACTTTGTTTTGCATGCAAAGACATGAGGATAGTGAAAAATCATGAAGGCATATCGCCTGAGTTGGACTTTAATACTTATTTTTTCCTTAATTTGAACTTAGATGACAGCCTAGTTGAAAATCATGAAGCAGGTCTGCATGCCAGTTTGTTTTTCGAAAGCAAAATTAGAATTTATTTTTAAATAAATAGATTAAAATTAGAATACCCTTAGTTTAGAAATAATGATTCTTTTCTACCCAATTGTATTATCAATTCAGTTTTTCTTCAGATGCATGAATAGCATGTGCATTGCATGCTTTATACTGTGTTTTGGTGCCTGTAAAGAGTTTATCCGTGGCACTTTGACTCCCGGTAACACATACAATGTACTGTAGGAAAGGCAGCGACATAAGTCAGAGGACCTCCGTCTCAGAATCAAACAGTTAAAGGTAACATCGTCAGAGTTTGATCTCTGCAAACTCAGATCAGAAAGCTCCTCTGCTCTGTCGCCCAAATCCTTGCTTGGTATAGCATTTAGCAGCCTTGCGAACGAGTAGCTGGGTATCCATTCTATTCTACACATCAGGTTCTTTCATCAGATCACTTTCATATGCAGTCTAGCATCTGGAAATAGAATGGATTCCAGGCTAAGGTGACGAAGGTGGTGTAAATTGTGGTTATTGTGTCATCAAATATAACCAGTGCATGGTCGCAGCAAAGTTACTTCTTTCTGAATTTGTTTGTGTACTTGGGATAAAACAAGACCAACTGAAGTTGATTTATCTTATTCTCAAAAATGTTCTTTACAATCCTCTCTCCCTGCACAAATGCTGGAAAGTTCAAGCATTTTGCATGGCTAACTAGGGACCATTGCATAATGGTGGCCTTCACTCTTGCCTTTTAAATGTCATGGGATATGTTCAAAACTTTGAGGTGGCTTTTAGAACTTTTACTGTTAGTAAGTTTATACCGAGTTATACATGGTTTTAGTTTTTGACATGTTTGTGCTGAATAGTGTCTTGACAGAAACGTGTTTTGCTGTGTTTACAGATGCAGTCCAGCCTCGCTATAAAGATCCCTCCCAGTGTTCCCCGTAAGGACAGTATGCAGGCCAGCTCACTGGGCTCCTTACACAACTTCCAGGGCACAGGTCAGACCAGATCTCCCTAGTAGACACTTATCTTTATCTACTACTGGTATTTTTGGCTAGGCCTCAGGGGTGGGGCCAATAGTACCCTATTTCTAATTCATTCACTCAAAAACAACAAAATTATGGAGGAAAGTGGTTGTCCTAAACATTTTTGACCTGATTTCTCTGTCCATTTCCATTTGTGTACCACTGTCCGATGTATGAAACACATTCCTTTGAAATGCACACCAACATGTTAAAACAAAACAGCCCTTAATATATATTGTGTCAAGTTTAATAATGACGTCTTCATTTGACAGATTGAACACAATTTGACTGACTTTTGGGTTGTTTGTGGGCCTCATTGGTGAAATTGTTTGTTTTGTTCTGTTTTGTTTATCAATCGGTAAACTGCAGTTTACCGATTGATACAGTACCAGTTTGATACAGTTATGACAATGTTCATAAGGACAGCCTGGTAGGTTTGATCCACTCACACCAGGGTGGACCCCTACTCTTATTGATAAGTGTGGTGGGCTCTTTAACTAATGCTCAAGACATTTTCCTTTTCCTTCTGCCACAGACCATGACGAGGAAACCAAGCGGTTTGTGGTGGGCAGCGCGTCACCGACAGATCGTTCCAAGCTCTTCCCAGCCAGCGCGTTCCCCAAGGTTCCCACCAGGAAGAGGGCGCTCATCAATCCGTTTGCGCCCTCGCGACTGCTGGTGAGACTGACGTCCAATCGTAGGAGGTGGACGCACACATTCCCACTGGGTAAGAGTGGATCATTTAACCTTATGCCTACTAAGGGTGCTGTTTGGTACAAAAATTTCATTAGCTATGGGATTATGTAGCAGTGATGTTAATGGTTAAAACCAAAGCCATTAATACTAAGGCCTAGGAAGAAAAATGTTGTGTTTCCTGTTTCCCTACCTACGCAGATAAAACCTGCCAATACAAGATTTTTTGGGGTGGGCAGTGGAGTCACATACATTCTGTAGCTTCCAATTAGAATTTTTATTCAGTCTGTTTCCTATTGAAGTTAAAACACTGCTAAGCCTTGTCTTATCTAATGAAGGATAAATGCATCTATTATGCACAACATTCAAGGTTGACATTGAAAGACACTTAGTGTCCTCATGCATATCAGGTTACTTGGTTCAACTGTATTGTAATATGTCACACAAGCGTAAAAAAAATTACAAGAAGAAAGTGATAATCCCTACCTACCGACCCTAATTTTTTCAGGACTGAAACAGGAAGCAAAATTTTTTAGGCCTAACTAATAGGAAATTAAAGCAAAGTGAAGATCGCCCCTGAGTATTGAATTATTGAAATGTGATACTTAAAACTTCAAAGCAATTAAGTATTCCAGAAAGACGAACAGTTAGGTAACAGTTACAATTAACTGTAGATGATCTGATGTTTTTTTATCATTCACAAATCTTTGCAATTTGCTACTACCAGGACCCACAGGGGAGGCCATGCAACATCATCATCACAAGAAGTCCCCTGTGCCAGAGGAACTGGCTGTTGCCATGGACGCGACCTCTCCTCCATCTAAGGGCATGTTAGATGCTAACATGGCGGCTGTGGAGGCAAGAAAACAGGCTGGCTTGATCAGGTATTGACTGTTTGTTTGTTTGTTTGTTTGCTTGTTTGTTTGTTTGCACCATTGTAGTGCCTAGTGGCACATAGGACAACAAGTATCTTTTCCGTTTCAGTAACAGTATATCTTTACAGGGAAGGGTTGCTAGCGCTTTCCCTTTAATGTGCCTGAGGTACCTCCTTTTACACAGTACCCCCATTTTACGTCCCTTCCAAAAGACGGGTGCAGCCCCAACCGAGATGTCCTTCCCAGCAAATTTTCATCCCTAATATACACATGTATTACAACTTTAGTACAGCATTGTTTGAACCGTGAGAACCTCCTTTTTTGGCCCCACTGCAAAATAAAACCCCTGTGAATTTCAAAGTAAATGATTTTACAGCATGGTGCCAATTCCCCATTCACCTCAAAATCCTTTCCTTGTAATTACAATCTCTAAGTGTTTTGTAGTACATGTACATTGTAGTTCTTTTAACATTATTGATAGCTGACATGTTGTGATTTCATCGTATAGTGAGGAATCAGTGGAAAACCTGCACAAGTCTGCGAGCCTGTCCAGTCTGGGAAGTGACCAGGGAGGGGGGCTGCGCAGGGTGGACTCAGCAGGCAGTGTGTCCAGTGTCATCAACACCTACGAGATGTCAGGTGATAACACATCTTAAAACACTCACACAAAACAACAAAATAACAGACTGAACACAATACCTCCATTTATACTGAGGTAAAAGCATGTACAGTCAAACCTGTCTATAGCGGCCACTCAAGGGACTGGAGAAATGCGGCCACTATAGACAGGTGGCTACCATAGAGAAATGTTGACCGACAAAAAGTGACCTCAATGGCCAGGTGGTTGCTATGCTAATACAGATTTGACTGTATGTGACAAGTACATGTATACTGGATAACAGGCTTATTTGATGTGTGATTCCAGTCTAAAGCCCCTGTCACAAATTCAGGACCTTCCCATGACTTTGCTCCCGATCACTCCCCAGCCATGGTCGGCGCTTGGTAGGGAGAAGCCATTCTATTCTAGCCCCAGTTTGTGCCTCTGATAGTTTTTGAGCAAAGTATGACTTTATGGACTTTGTCCAAATATTTATGTATAGTACTGTTGGCTTTAGCAAAAGATTTTAAATGACTAGTAGATAACTGGTCAAAGAACTCACAATGACAGATGACTTTGCCCATGACTAACTGCCAACCATTGTCTGGAGAACGTTGGGAGGCTATGGTTGGCTATTTGTGACAGTCTATTCTGGCCTGTCACATCGACTTGCAGTGAATACTACTGTTACTGTGAGTCATTATACTACATTATGATGACAACAGTGGGAGTCATAGTCACAACTATGTTAATAATAAAGAAAAAACTTCGTACAGAGATGTAAGTTAGGTTGAACATAATGGCTACTAGTTACCAGCTATTTTGAATCTGTATATGGTACAATATTGAATTGACATATTGGAAATGCTTCTGTTTACGATTACATTTTATTAGCCATTTTATGTCAAATTTCATAGTTTGTTTCAATGCTTTTGTTTCAGGTCAAGGTAAGAATTATATAGTAACTGTTGTCTAATGGTTTAAACTTTGAATAACAACTAGCTTTTGTTTCAACCGTAACGTTGTGTGGATTTTTCATGTTTCTTTTTGCTGTGAGAACAGAACTGAGTTTTGATGTGTGCAAACTTTCAACTATCTTTCCAACTACCCCAGTTCAATCAAAGATTCATCATTTGAAAAACTACCCTAAATTATGGGCATTTCAATTAATGCCATGTCTTTAACACGGGTGCTATACTGTTTTCCCTTGATTTTTACTGACTAATCTCTTCCTTGGTGCTTTTTTCCCATATTAACAACACTTACATTTGTACTACTCACACATAGACTGGAGGGTGTCTGAACTCCTTACTTTCTTCAGTAGCTCCAGCTCAGCAGAGAAAACATTAGCGCATTGACATTTGTCAATCAATCATGTACATAGACGATATTACGATAACTTAAAGGGGCATTCCACTCCAGAAGGGGGTGGTGCTTTCCAATAATGTGTCAATGAATACATAATCAGCAGAATTTTGTGGAATTCACCTTGGGATGAATAGCGCGCAATGTGTGTTTTGTAAAACATAATGACACTCACTAAACCAATGCAGACCCTGCCCATGCATTCCCTATACGCATAGACACTTTGTTTATCGTGCATATTTTCCGGAGAAATGGAGCTCGCTAAGCACACCAGGAAGCAAAATGCTCATAAGATAGCAAAGAACACATAACAAGACGAGATTTCTTAGCGATCCTGAAATTATCATCCTGATATTTACCATGGCCAGCTGATTTGGGAAACAGACACATACACATGTACAAGGACAGTTTAAACTTGACATGCTATTTAAGCAAAATCAAAAGTTACTGTTAGATGTCATCACCTAAGTCATCACATTAATCATGATGCTATGGGCATAGCATAACTGCCATCAAACACAAATATAGAGCTTTTGAAAATTGTGGGAGGCAGGGTTGTTTGATTTTGACATCACAGTCAAGTGTACGACAAACGATACAAAAACCAGGAGTTCAAGAGCCATTGTCATCAGTGGTTCTTCACCTCAAATCCTTGAAACATAAACACATAGATACAACCAGTCCGATGTTCTTAAGTTATGCTGACCTCAAATATCTTCAAACACAAAGTTTAACACACAGACACAAATTTCCAGAAACACAAACACCCAAAAAATACAATGTACTTCCATTTTTCATGAAGGGAATAAGCCATATCCTTACACGCATGCATGAACACCAACTGACTGCACATGGCATCTAAACTTTAGTAGTAAATTTTAATAATAGTACTACAGCAGGGCAGCTATAGGCATAACTCTAATGTATGCATTTCTGCTGAGCTGAAGCTACCATCTGTATCTGTTGATTAGGGAGGGGTGTCGGTGGAGTAACAGGCTATAGGAGGAGTGGGAGTAACCTGTCATGGCTGTGGGGGATGACTGGGGATCAGGAGTGGACCCCTGACCTACAGACAGGTAGTCATGATAGCCTCCTTCCCAGACTTTTGAGCAGGGCCGGTTTTTATTTAATGGGGGAGGGGGGGGTGTTGGTTGGCTAGTTTCAAGGTTCTCTAATGCCGGTAAAGGGAGTTTTGCCTAGAAAGGTTATTTGCCGTAGAAGGAAATTTGCCCCGCTTCGAGGTCAACTTTGAAACTAACCAACCAGCGCCCCCCTCCCCCATAAAATAAAAGCCAACCCAACTCAATGTCTGCAAAGGAGGCTATAGTCATGAATAGGATAAAGCCAGGGGCAGTCTTTCTTGTGCTAGGGTCAGATTTCTGTGGCCAGGCTATGCTGTTTGTAGGAAAGAAAGATAAAAGTGCATGATCAAGAAAAATGCACAACTTATGCTCATGGATGATTTTTTGGGTGTTCTATTGTCTTTTCATACTATTTGTTCCTGCAAACTGCTCGGCCAAGCGCAGGTTTGAAAATGTGACCCTAGCATAGATTATAAGCACCCTTGCTGCAAACTCTGTGTGTGCTGCTGACAGCACGGCCTGGAACTCACTAACGTCACAGATGTTATAACCAGGCCGCCCACAATATTTGTAATGGTTTAAAACCGAAGTGTCATTCAATTTTATTTTGCCATTTCTTTTGCAACGACATAAAGGATGGAAAAGTTGTTTTTTTGTTGTCATATTATCATAAACTAATAGGTCAGGCAACTTTTCTTACAAATACAAACTCCTATCCAAAGACAGAAGCAACCTGTAATTAATGCAGATTAATTCAAAACTGTTCAACAGCCAATTGCCGTTGGGAGACACAAAGTTTGTGGCATGGGTGTTTGGGACAGACATCACTAGACTTGTATGGGTAGATTAACTGGCTTGCTTTTAGTTAGTTTTCTCTTCCCTCTCCTGCTCTGTCTCTTCCCTCTTTTTTTATTTTTGACCACATGGCTTTTCCAGATCAAGCCTAGATTCAACAGAAAAAACATTAATCTGTTTGAAACATTGCAGATATTGGTACCTTGGAAAGATTAGTACACATGTGCACTGTATTTGTAACTGAAATAAGGGTGGTCGCACCACTTTTAATGGACATCTGGAATTCAATGGAATTGCAATTTTTTTTTTGTGTATCCAAAAAAATTCACACTGTACGGTGACATATCGGTTTGTGCCACTTTGCAAATGCCTGACACAATTTAGTGTAGTCCAGGGAGCTGCCCACTTATGTTTTCCAAGCAGAGGTTGAGTTACAGAGATATGTAGTTGTCTGGATTTTTACTGGCGCGCTCCTCTTACCTCTGCCTCAAAAAGCACCACGACAGGGCTATCTTTTAAAATTCGCGTTAGTGCCCTGCCCTGCGAAGCATCAAAAAATCATTTGGCAAATAATTTTACTGCCCCGTATTAACGCACATCCGACACATTGCAAACAATATTCAGCAGGCCATGCTAGCACCTGCGATCTCTATTTACTGTCAATATGGCTGACGTTATTCTTTCCTGCCAGATTGAAAGGTAAAAATCCTGACTACTACTGCTGTAAATGCATTTAAGTTCGTGGGGACTTACTTTCGCAGTAGCAGGAAAGTAGAGTCATCATGATGGTTTTAAGTTTGCGGAAGCGACATAGACTGTACTAGTCTCATACATTTTGTACTATAATGGAAAAATGTTCGCAGTCGTTTTAAGTTCGCGGTGAAGTGGCCACAGCGAAGACCGCGAACATTTCTGCATTTACTGTATATCTCTGCGACTCAACCTCTGCTTGGAGAATACCCACTTTGAGCTGGTGGCATCCATGATACATGTATGTATGACCTGCATGGAGGTTGTGTTTTCCAAACGTTCCTTCCTGCAGGTGTTGACTGGAAGTCCCTGACCACGCCCGCCTGTCTGCCCATCACCACTGACTACTTCCCTGAGAAGCACAGTCTGGAGTACGACTATCTGGAGTCCAACTACGACCTGCTGGCTGAGTTTGAAGACAGCATGGAGATGGAAAATATGTAGGTCAAGCTCGAAAACGAACAAGAAACAGTCATGACTGTACAAGAGTTACCAACCTAGAATTGATGTGTTCAAAAATTCGTATTTTCCCAGAACTATTGTAGAGTGGAACTTGTTATCACCAAGCACAGTAGGAGCATCTTCTCTGGATAGTTTTAAAGAACGCTTGCAGATAGATGTGCAAAAGTTAGGTGTAACGGATCGTTCAGTGTAATATAACCAGCTGCTGCCGCACCGCGTGCCTGCGAAGCTGGTGTGTTATGCCGAAGGGCGGTTATACCGGCTATATAGATACAGATACAGAAGCTGATAGTTATCAATAAAAAGCAAGCTTAGTATGTTGATTGACTGGGGGACTCAACAGGAAAGTGTTCTGGTCATACCGATGATATTTTTCTGCATCAATTGGGGTTTGGACTAAGTAGCAGTTAGTATTATGAGATGGTCATTTTTGGAATGTTCAAATAAAAAATGGTCTATGGCTTGTGTTTTTCACAGGGAGCAGGGAAATCGCACAAGACAGACCCTCAACACTCAGCAGGTCTTCACAGAGCTTATATCACAGAGACTCATGCAGGTGAGTACCTTCATAGAAATTTATTGTAGTTATTGCTTTGGTGTTTGTGTGCGTGTTTTGTTGTGTTTCTGGATACTTGTGATCAACATAACTTAAGAACCAATGGATTTATTGTGATGATATTTGGTACAATGTATGTGGATAGGACTTATAATAAATATTTAATTCCTCTTATAAAAAAAGTACATTTTGTAGCATGCATTACATTTTTGACTCTCTAGAATGTTTAATGTATAGTCATACAAAGTTTAAGATCTTATGAAGCTGTTCAGTAAGAGCATTCTATTGAACTCTTTACTCAAAATACTTGAATCCCCATTTTTTTCAGGGTTTCCAACTGATAGTATTGCCCAAGGACTCTCCCCTGTCTGTACCACAAGGCCACACAACCCTCAGCAGCAGCCCCCGATTCAGTATCTCCCGCAGGAAGCACAAGAGTGAAGACCAGGTACTAAGTTTGTATAACCTATGGGGTCTTCTGAGTGAAAGTACATTTCTCTTGTCATTGTTGTTGTTGTTGTTTACAGCAGATCTAGGATGCCAAGGCTTTGAAAGGTGTAACCTGCTTGGTTGTAGTACTCCTTTTGGTAGGTGAGAATGTTGTAATGGTTGCAAGATTAAGGTAACTACATGTCTATGTAGAAATTATTGTATTACTAACTGAAATGTACATGCCTTGTTGATGCTTTAATCCATTTTCATTCCAGTATTGGATGGGTGTATTGGGGAATTTCTTTTTACCAAAAGATCTCACATGAACTGAAGAATTGATGACTATTTTCAAACAGTTGGGGATGGAAATGGGATGTGAATGGGGATGTGAACATCTTTCTTCCATTTCCTTTCCTACACTCACAGTACAAGTTGTTTTTTAATTGTCCAAAGAATCCATGAATTGTGTCCTGAGACAAATTTGTCCCGATTCACTCACAAGTTTACTTTATCCTTCCATCCTATCCCTCATTCTCAAATGCCCAACCCATCAGATCTGTACAATTAATTTCAGCATGTCTATTGTTTGTGTGCCTCCCCCTGTCTTACAGCCTTCCCCTACTACTGGTCTCCACCCCTCCCCCGACCGGAGCGACTCATACAACCTCGCACCGGGAGCCCCTAATGTCAAGACACGGCTCACGCCACTCAAGAGTCCCCCTGGAGTAGTGAAGCCGCCCAAAACCAGCACCCCCCTCGTACCTTCCCCCCTGCGAGGCTCACACCCTTCCCCCCTGTCCACCCCCCCTGATCCTCCCGACCAGAATGTTTTTACCTCCCCACTTTCCTCCGCGGTTGTCTCCCCAACCACCACGCATTCCTCCCGTCGGCTGTCATTGGCTACCTTCCTCACCCCATCACCCAAGAAGAGCCGCCGGTTTTCAAGCCCGGCCGCTCCCGCCGTGACCCCCGAACTTAAAACGCAAACCGCCCGCGTCCACCTATTCCAGAAATCGCCCTCTCCTGGCTCCCCCACGACCAGTCTTGGTCGCCTTTCCCGCGATAGCTCCCCGTCCACACGGTCCCACCTGTCGGTATCGGGGGTGCTGAGTGGCAGCCCTACCCTGTCCCGCATGTGGAGTTCACAGAAGAGAAATAATGAGGAGGTACCCTTGTCTGCCCTACTGGAAGTCTTGAGAGCATCAGACATTGTTGAGCTGTCATTGTCAGCCTTTTATTGAGAAGCCTACAATATGAAAAAAAGAATTGATTTTTATCATTACAATCAAATTATGATACATTTTGGGAGCTTCATTTCCAGAAACATTCAGAATTCAAACGCATTTTACATCAACATTTCTCTCATACAACCAGTGCGACTCCAAGTTTAGCGGTTACTAGAAATTTGGAAGGGATAAATTTCAGTATCTGCACCTATTGTAACTTTAACATCTAAAGAACACCAAATCTCAATGCCGACCTCTCATGACCTCTTGGTATTGTTTCTCCTCCAATTCCTCCTGTTCAGTTTTTGGTTTATCACATTCTGGTTCATGAATTTACTAACTAACCCTGTTCCATTCACTGTTCCACTTTGAAGGGTAAAAATTGTTGATGTGCGTTTCATTTGTTTGATTGTTTTGACTTACTGAATTAAACGTAAAGATTTAGTAGTTCTACAAACTCGAACTGAAATCTCTTTCTCTTATAAAATGTTAACACTCATACATGTACATGTAACTTCACCAAGTCCCCTAAGGTAAGGTAAAGGTAAACTTAAGGTAGTCCTAAAATTATGATTATAGCCTTTTTGAGGTCGTTGGGGTAAAGTACGGGGAGCAGAGCCCATCCCTCTCCTTCCACTGCCTTTTACAAAATGTACCTCCCAACTGAAGTTAGGTACCCATTTGTACACCTGTGTGGACTAAGGAAAATTGTGTTAAGGCTTTGGATTTGGACCTGTGACCTCTCGATCTCAAATCTGCTGGACTAGCCACTTTGCCATTTGATGCCACTCTGCCATTTGATGCCACCAGGCATTTCACTGGCACAGG
The DNA here is from genome assembly GCF_000003815.2 of Branchiostoma floridae. Classification (NCBI taxonomy): domain Eukaryota; kingdom Metazoa; phylum Chordata; class Leptocardii; order Amphioxiformes; family Branchiostomatidae; genus Branchiostoma; species Branchiostoma floridae. Next base: position 14,371,743 of record NC_049989.1, on the reverse strand, counting down.
AAAAAATGTTGCCTTTAAAAAACTACTGATGCAGCATCAGTAATGAACACTGCATTGTTTTTTCAGATATTCAATGCATTCTTAGAGTTCATAATATACCATTTTTTATGCTGTGGTCTAAGGGGATCCAGCAGAATTTTGAAAGTTGACATTTTTTGTGTCCACAATCTTCTGTGGTCTGTTGGACAAATGATGTGATTTTGCCTGGGAGCTCAACTTTGCAGTTGTTACTTCTCTCTCTCAGGATGAGTACTGGTTGAGTATGGGGAGGAACTTCCACAAGGTGGTGGCCAGCCGCAGTCGACAGTCTTACATCATCCACGTCACCAAGTACAAACCCAGGTACAGTACTCATGTGTATTAAGTAAGTTGTATACTAAATGAGGCTATACGCTGTAAACATCTGCCAACAAGTTATAAGTGAGTCTGAAAATTCTATAGATATTGATAGTGATAGTTTAGTTTACTGATGAGTGATACTTCCACTGGAAGTGACAAAGAAGACAGATGCTAATAGTATGTACAGCATTTATGGATTCATTGCATCTAGGAAATTCTCCTAGCTCTTTTGAACAAGCACAATGGACAGTGAACCATGGCTTAGTTTCCCATTCTAAGGATTGCAACCCTTTCCAGTAGTGTGCTTGTTGGGTGAGCAGCAACAGCCATCCAAGATTCAGACTCATAGCATATTAGTCCAAAGGCCTGGACCAAAATTCGTATTTTCCCAGAACTATCGTAGAGTGGAATTTGTTATCACCAAGCACAGTGGGGGCATCTTTGCTGGACGGTTTTAAAGAACATTTGCAAATAGATGTGAAAAGGTTAGGTGTGACAGGTCGTTCAGTGTAATATAACCAGCTACTGTCGCACCGCGTGCCTGCGCAGCTGGTGTGTTACGCCAAAGGGCGGTTATACCAGCTATATATATGTCATATAGATACAGATACAGAGGCAGGGCTGCTAAGCATTAGACTATGCATGCCACTTTGACCACTGGACAATGCACATCTTGTATTATACATAAATGTACTATCCTGTTGTTCCTACCCAGACATCCTTCCCACACCAACCCGTGGGGGTACCGGTTCCGGTTGTGGCCGGTTTACCAGCAGGTGTATGACCCCGCTAGGACAGAGTTCCAGCACGACAACCTGGAGAACTACAACTGGAACTACCTGGACAACTACATCTGCAGCTCGGGGGGAGACGACTTTGACCTCATGGATGTGAGTAGATGCGCAGACTTTCTCTGTCCATCCTTGCACGGAACATAGATATATATAGAATACAACACGGTGTATCACCCGAGGTACCTTCGGACGTCGGGCGATCTGACCCGCGGTCCGGCTGGGACCGAGGGTGATGCGGAATACATTACATTTATGTCATACCCACCTGAGAAAACCCATGTTTTGATGTAAAATGAGCCAGAAGTTGAACAAATTTGTTGCCCTCGAACAAAATGTGTTACAACAGTAATGTTCCAACGTCCGAATCAGGTATTCGAATTTTTGATGGCGCCTGACTCGTCCCGCTCGAAATAGTTCAATTTATTCAAATGGAGCCCATGTGATAAAACTTAGAGCCCGTCTGATACGGAAGTTATCACTCGGTCCGGAACACCCGTTATCGAACGTTTTCGCGTCACAGGTATGACATAAAGAGGTTTATCTCACTGAGGCTGCAATTTACTGGCAACGTTGCTGCAGACGAGCGATTTGACAGAGCGCTTATTGCATTTCGATGAAAACCTTTAGAAGCTTTTTTGTTTTGTTGTCTTAATAGTCATACTTGTACATTTTGCATGATGTTTCTACCATGAAGTCAAGGGTAACAGTAGCCTTTCTCTTTCCATTCCTGCATGGAATTTTGCTTCTAAGGTCAGACAAAAATTCCAACCATTCCATCCACTAAAAAAAACAGAACAAAGCAATTTCAGCAGACTAAAACTTTATCACAATAATTTTTTCAAAATCTTGCCACTCGATAGTTGGGCAGACATGGCCAAACTGTAAATAAGGAGGGTATCTCACAATGTTGCTGCAGCTGAGCGATTTCACAGATAGCTTAACAAATTTCGATGAAAAACTAAGCTTTTTGTATTTTGTTGTCTGTTTAGTCATACTTGTACATTTTGTATGATATTCCTGTTATAAAGTCAAGAGCTGCACAAATTCAGTCTACAAGGCAGCAATTCCACAAGTGTACCGCAATCCAGTAATATACATAACAATGACCTTTACTGACAAAATAAAACCCTCTTCCATTGTAGTCCCTGAAATTCTGGAGGACCAGATTCCTACTCCTGCCAGCCATGTCTGCAAGCACCAAGAAGCTGTCAGAGAGCCAGGACACGGCGTTCGACATCTACCCCGACCGGACCTCGGAGGAGCAGCGGCAGATGGTGGACGGTTTCCTCCGCTTCATGGAGATCGTCAACAGGATACGCAGGCCAGCCAGCAACAGGAAACAAAAGGTATTGTGGGACGATTACATCACTTCCTGTTGCAGCTAGAGCAAATGTTGTAACAGTTTGTTTGTGTGTGTGCGTGTGCGTGCGTGTGTTTGTGTGTGTGTATGTGTGCGTACATTGTTATATTAATTGCTGTGCAGTTATTACTGATCATTTGTGAAAAGCTTCATGCTTTCTATGCCTATGACGAACTAATTTTTGTGCTAATTTTCTCAGACATAGCTAGCTGTTGTTGTAACACCTTTGCTAACTTCAATATGTCACATGCCTCCTACATGATTGTCGTCTTCAAGGGAAGGATGCATTACGTTTGGATTAATATTTTCCTTCTACTGATACAACTATTCAATTATCAGGCCATGTTTGTTTTCCATGTAAAGAAGTATAATTCAGAATCTGTCTATTCATCCTAACCATGCCTGATAACTTCTTGAATCCTCTGACTACTAAATATATCTTGAACTTGTCATTACTGGTAATCTTTCTCTCTCTTCAGCTTAATCTTTTCCAGAGAGACGACATGAGATTTGATATATGACAGGGCACTTAAACCATCCCTAATCAAGCTACATGCACAATGTTGCATGTACATGTACAGTCAAACCTGTCTATAGCAGCCACTCAAGGAACTGGAAAAATGTGGCCACTATACTAGTAGAGAAAATGAAGCAATAAGTTATACATGATTTCAGTACCCGCTAATCTTTCTCACTACGTAACATTGTCTCGATCATCTCAAAATTCAACTGACCCTGCCAATTGAAAGTAAAATCTAAAGAAAAAGATTGATATTGCCATGCGCAATGTTGGTAAATTTGCCGACAAGGACAAGGACAAGTGCTCTACCGTTCTAGGCATGCGTCCTTCAGCCAATGCCAAAACAACCCTGTCAGAGACTCTAGATTTTAAATTCGGCAAAGTGTGACATATGGTCACTGTTAGGACGCAATAAACAGTGTTTCTGTATTCAAGGGACCGGAAATCGTGTGGCCGTGGCCGCGTTGGACAGGTGGCCACTATAGGCTATTTCCTTAATACTTACATGTAGGTCAATGAAAAAAATCCAAGGGACGGACAAAGAGTGACTGCAATGCAAAAGTGGCCGCTAATACAGGTTTGACTGTCCATGTACATGTAACCAGCACTACAATTCTACATGTATCTGTTATAAGTATTCTGACTGATGGTAGACATCAATTCAGATGAAAGGTTCTCCAATACTATTTAGTTTGGATCTTTAAAGTTATATAAAATAAAAGGCCAGGGAATCATTACTAATTGATATTTCATAATATTCCTGTTCTTTTCTCTTAACAGTTTGTAATATTAAACCTTGATCTGGCAACTTTCATTCCCTAATTCAGTTACTGTTAATTCTGACTTCATATGCCAAACAGTAACTCAAGCAACTGGATACCATTTTTGAAGTTGCCAGACGTTTCAGGTAGCATTCCATCACCTTTCGTCAATGGTACTCAGTGTCATTGGCAAAAGGTAGTGCCCGTACGGTGCACCGGTACAAAACCAGTTTTTCTCATTTGAACGGTCAAAAAAAAAACGGACCTGACAAAAGTCCGTGGACTGGATGTTGGACCTATTGGAAAATGAAAAGATTATATGATCAGACATTTACACGTTTCAGGGCTTACCGATTAGGAAAATAACAAGAGTGAAGTAGAGTAGAGTCTATAGTCATTAGAGTCAATGGTACAGACTGAGGCAGTTAGCGTTGTAGGATGTTAAAACGCCAGCGGGAGTCGAATACTCCACAAAACAGATTTCTTTGTTGCAAATTGACCATTGTTTTGAGTATCGTCTATTCACAAGTTTTCACAGACTTAATCATTTCCAGGTTCAGGTCCGGACCTGGACCTGATCCTCTGGACCTGAACCGGACCTGGACCTGAATTTTCTGTACCGGTACCCACCCCTAGTAGTGCATGAATGCTACCTGAAATGTCTGACCATTTCCAAAATCATGCCCAGTTTCTTGAGTGATTACTATTTGGCATATCTTATAACCTGGATGTTAGTCTTCATCAACGTACATAATCTACAACTATTGTCATGATCAGTGGATCATTTTTGTATCAATTTGTATTCAGAACATAATACAGGGCATCGCTAAATTCATGGGTTTGCTGCGACATGTCCGCAAGTATGAGCAGGAAGAGGTATGGACTCCATGTCTAACACTTCCCTCTGTTAACACATGTTATACTGTACATATACAGGGCTCGAAATACCACCTGCATATGCAGGTTAGTGCAGGTAAAATGGAGCTGTGCAGGTAAAATGGAGCTGTGCAGGTGTTTCTGGTGTCTACCTGCACCTAACCTGTACTGGTTCATGTACTGGGTTTTATACATAAATGTCCTATGATGTAGGTGTATGTGGATTGTTATTAGCTGCATTGACTGTTACCACCTATAAAGTATAAAAGAAAAAGTAGCAATGGTTCCTGAAAAAGTTTAGTATGATCCCCACTGTGATAAAATCTCTCTGGTGCAGGTAATTTTCAATGTTACCTGCGCAAGTGCATGTATGTAGAAAAAAAGTATTTCAAGCCCTGATATATATGTGCTGACTTAACCTTTTTCCTGCTAAGGTAGTTTTTGGCAGCAAATTTGTGCCATTCACAGGGTTACGTGGCATGGAGAGGGTTATTATCCATGAAGAGATAGACAGTGTTTTACTAGACTTGTTCATGGAGATCCAGACATAGAATTGTCATTTCTCTGTCAGTGTCACTTATCAACTTGTACCACTTTCTTTTCTTCCCTCTGTTCTACTGTAGGTACTACTACATGTATTTCTAAAGCAGTCTCAATCAAGAGAAGTTATACAGTCTGAATGTAAATTTCTACAATGTCTTTCCCTTGTTCTTTGATTCTAACTACATTTTGTACCTTCTTAACAGTATGTACAGGTTGCCTGAAATATGTACAATGTACGTCTTTACTAACAAACTATACGTGTTCATGGGTCCAGTGAAATGCACTATCACACAGTGGTTAATATGTCAAAGGCCCCTGCCACGCAGTCCCCAAGCAGATCTATTTGGGTCAAAGACAGTATCCTAAGGGCTAAACAGTATCCAATTGGGCCAGATAGATCCTTAGCCTTTTGAGTACATGTCTTGCCCCTGTTGGATCTGCTTGTTGTTACATGTACCTGAGTCACAAATAAATAATTATTAACTTAATATTGTTATGGGCCTTCATCTTTGACATACTGAAATAGTAGAGAGGCGAGTAGAAACAGTCACCTGGCTCCAGGGATTTGAACCCAGGCCCACCAGTTTACTAACCCAATACCATAATCGTCAGGCCAAAAGGTCCAGACCAGTTAGGCCTATAGGTCCCATTTCCGAAACGGGGCCCAGCTGGGATGTTTGCGGAATTGAAAAATTAAACTGTTCATACATAATACCAAGGAATATACACAAATTATGCTCCTGACTATTTTCTTAAAGTTCTGTGTGATTTGTTTCCTTTCTTATCATATTTTTCATTTCCACTTCCTTGCCGGGTCCCAGGTTGGGAATTGGGACCTAGGCCTTATAATTTGACTGGTCAATATTACCAGCAATGCATTGCACTGCACATCTGCAACTGGAAACATGAACATTCCTATTCTTACAGCTTGTGTGTGTTACTTTGTTAACCCTTACACTATTTGGTAGTACCTCAAAGTTTACTACATGTATTTTGTTGGCTATTTCCTGTGCCCAGAGAGGTGAGAATAAGGAGTTGAGCACCTCTACATCAGGAGGAGGAAGGAGAGCAGGGTTTAACCTGTCAGCACCCACCACCCCTACAGCCCCTCTGTCTCCTGTACCAGGAGTAACAGAGAAGGACCAGCAGTCTCAACAGGTTAAGGTGAGGATGGAGGAAAGAGGACACTTTGTGTGTGCCTCTTTTATCCCGGGGACATTCTTATGATACACACACTTAATAAACCTTGATACATCAGAATACTATCAAGTGGAATGATGCAATGAATAGACAAAAAGTTGGACAGTGGTTACACGTACACTCCAGGTATACAAAATGTAATCCATGTCAGTAAGATGATAATCAGACAAACCAGTAGCAACGTGGTGGACATACAGACAAAGAGAACATTCAAAAAGAACAAATTTACTAGCTTCTTTTTACAAAAATTACAATTTATAACTTTTAATGTTACTGTCAAGTAGTTGATACCAATACATAATTCAACACACCTCAATATCCTACTAAGCTTCATAAGATTTTGAAATGCAGTCAAATTTGGACTCAGAGGTACTGAGGAAAAATGTTTGCTGAGGAGGGAATGGACGGGACCATTTGAATGTGGCTTGTACTTGGGGGTAGTTGCTTGATCAGGTTTGACTGTATCAAAAATAAGATGTTTTCTGTTTTCCACACATCAGCAGGTGGAGAGTTTCCCTATTCCACCCTCCACCAATGAGGGAGCTGTTGCCGTGGTAACCACCAACACAGAGAACACAGAGGACCTGATCAGTGATGCCATGGCAACGACAGTGATGGGGGAGGGGGAGGAGTCCGAGATGGAGCAGGAAGGGAAGCTGACCTTGACCTCACCTCCAGAGGTCATTATAGAGGCTATGAAGGACACAACGTAAGTATGAAATTTGGTATTACCGTACACTTTTACCAGCTCATTTTGAAAGGATGGTTCTTTCCTTTTTGTTTGGTTACGTAAGCAGCGATCTCTCTTAAGAATGGAACAATGTTGTCCCCCACTTTTTCATACTGATTCCCAAAAGTAGGGCATATTACTGTTTTTTTGTCTTTAGAATGAAATTTCAGGTAAGAACCCTGCGTTTGGGAGAGCCACACCTAAAGCACATAAAAGACCCCGCCACACCTTCTCGGTTTGAGTGGATCAGACCTTACAGTCTGGTCTCCAGGTTGACTTCTTCAAAAGGTGATAGTTACCTGTTATGTCAATCCTTCCACAAATGTGGTAAAACCAAATAAATGAATAAGTTCACAACTGTACCACAGTTTACAGTTACTGCACTGACCTGTAAACTGTTCCATGTACAGCACTGGTGTAGGGTTCCTACCCGACCAGAGGGGCCTGCCAGCTAACAGCTTCATCAGTGCGGAGGCAGTGGCCTGGGTGTCGGAGGCTGTGGATGGGGTCGTCTCTCACTTACAGGCAGTGGAGCTGCTGCAGGTAAGACATCCTGATATCCCCTTTGTGAACCCAAAGTAAATTAGGAATAGGTATTGAGATAACTCTACTATGCGGTTGTTGACATGACATATTTTTAATCTGATAAAGTTATTGTTAAGTTTGTTTTTTGTGCCGACAAGTTGAACAACAAATTTGCATAGATTAGATGATTGTTGAAGAATGATAAAACATGAACTGTTTTTATCACAGAAACTTCTGGAGGATCACTACATACTGCATGCCTCCCTGAACCCAAGACACCCCTTCTGTAATGGTTTCTTCCTGTACTGTATCCTGTCTGAGGAAAACAGAAAGAGAGGTAAGATAATGGACATAAATTATGGTTGTTACATGCATTCTGATTGGTCATTTATCAAATAAACCAATCATCAATCAATTTGCATTCTATCTGAAGGGCATTCTACTTTGTGGAATGATACAACTTCATTGAATTTTCCAGTGACAGAATTTGCGGGAAGAAAGTACCCAGGATCATACTATCAAACAGATGACAGCTCCTTCCAGAGCTACTGGGTGGAGGTGTCAATCACATCTGTACCCATGGCGACTATTGTCCCCTCCTTCCTGTCTCCACGGTTACGAAGTGACTCCAAGGAAACGGGTTCCCCCGAGAGCTGGAGCCACGCCCGTGGGTGGATGGGAGGGAGCAAAGATGTCAGGATACCGGGCATGAAAGGTATGTACATGTACTACACAGTTTTGTAGCCTCATCTCATCTCGGTATGTTTCCATTCTCTAATATCCTCCATCTTTTCCATTGTTTACCTCTCTTTCTTCTGCCCTAGATGGTTCCTCGCATGATACAATGTATTTTTGGCTAGTCCCAAAGACTGTAGCACGTAGCTTTACCACTTTTTTTTTCTTATGGTGTTGAGCACTGTCAGGAACTCCTATGCAGACCCTCCTTTCAGACTGAACAGGGTTTTCCGAAAACCCAGGTCTTAATATGACTGATTTTCTTTGGTCCTTTCTGTACTTATTTTTGGCTAGTCCCAAAGACTGTAGCACGTAGCTTTACCACTTTTTTTTTCTTATGGTGTTGAGCACTGTCAGGAACTCCTATGCAGACCCTCCTTTCAGACTGAACAGGGTTTTCCGAAAACCCAGGTCTTAATATGACTGATTTTCTTTGGTCCTTTCTGTACTTATGAGATGCAGTCACTGTACATTATGTATATGATCCCGAGAATCTTCAAAAAGCAGTTCAGTCTAGCCTGACTAAGCTGCACTCCTAGTGGCCGGCCCAACAGTTGACGCCCAGCCAGCAAGAGATTGCAATTGTGTACAGTCCACCTCAATGGTAGCATGGATAGCCGTAGCTTATTGAGTAAAGACAGAGGTGTTGTTATTTTCCCTCAAAAGTGTTGCACATGCAGGTGCACCACCAGGAACAGTATTAACATTGATTCTATACAAAACACATACTTTTTTTTATTAAAGATTGTATCATAAAGCCTTAATTTATCTATTAGTAGAAGTAGCATTTAAACACAGCTGTAAAAACTTTCCATGTTTCCTGTGGTATCAGGTAATCCTCCTTACAAGTGTATGGTGTTGGACGTGGACATGAACAAGAAAAGCGACCGGTTGGAATGGTGCACCCTGCGTTACCATGGCAACTACACACCGGGATGTTCCTTTGAGTTTGAGGTGCAGTGGATGGTGACCACGCCCAACATCTTGTATGATCTGGTGAGTACTAGCTTGAACTTTCCTTCTAGTTCCCCCCGGTATTGCTTTTGATCTGTCTTTTGTTTTACCATCTTTGTCGTTCTGCACTTACTACATGTTATGCTGTTCAGGGACACTGACAGGAAGTTAGGTCAAAGGTCCCAAAATGGTTTCAGAAAAGATGATCTCCTTTCCTGTCTTTTATTCCCTGCTTTATTCATGCCTGTTGCCTTACGGGAGCCAATAAAAAGATACATGAAGCAATTGTCACTTCAAAGGGCATGGCTTGCCTGCCATATTTTGTTTGAAGGCACCTGCTGATACATTGTACGTTGTGTAATTATGCTAACAGTAATATCAATCCTGGTGTAGACAGTGTATTTGTCATGGATCATCTCTGCTTGCTTCCCTGTAGCTGTCAGGCTGGGCCAGAAAGGCTGCCAGCTGTGGCTTCCACCTCGTACCCGTGCCCTATGACCCCTTCGCCCTTCCTGAGAGCTCCACCCACGATCCTTTGCGAAGACCCCAGTTCATCCCACTCCAGCTAGAGGGGTGTTTGGGGGAGGGACAGACCAGCCTGTTTGAAGGTCAGTGAGTGTTAGATCTCAAAAAATGTCTTGTGCTTTAATCAGTGGTTCAAACTTGGCATTTTACATAAATGAGCAGTTCAAACACTGAGACCTTGAGGTAGGCATGTCACCAAAATCAGTGAGGCAGCCTGTCTTAGACATGATGTTTCTGACTAAGGAAGAAGAGATGCTATTTCTGTTCTATCCATAAATTGTACTGTCTAATTCCGTCTCCATCTTTACCTGTCAGAATTTGCTGCTGACACCCACAGCGAGAGACTGCAGCTCTTCCAGGAGACCATTCTGAAGAGGTAGGTTGTTTGGTGGAGATGACAAGAAAGTCCATTTTTAACTTGGATGTACGTTAAGCTTTGCTTTCTTGTTGGTGTACTCTTACAGTCTTGCAAACTTGGATTTGCGTAAATTTTTTACCGTTAACCTCCAATCTTTGTCAAGAAGTGAGTTTATCCACTGCTTCTGTGACAACACGTTATGCAGATAGACACATGACTTGAACAGTGGATTGTGAGTTGAAAAAAGTCTATGGCTCATTTCTTGACAAAGAATGGACTTGGACAGTCAAACATTTATGAGTCCAATTTTGTGTTGGAAATTACAGTCTGACTTTAATTCAGAATTTCATCTTACTGTTTGTGATGTTTATATGAAAGTGTCATCACATTGATTATTTTCAATCATCCTTTTAGGTTTGGGTTTGTGCGAGACAACAGCCGCCCGGGCAGTGGCAGCTACTATCTCCAGCAGACCAACAGGCTGCAGTTTGTGCACGAGACTGGGGTGGCGCTGGTGCAAATACCCGAGTACAGATCCAAAGCGCAAGGCCTTCAGAAATTCAAGACTCCCTTTTCCCCCATTAACGCAGAAACAAGAGCACCAAACGAAGCGTCCAACGCTCAATCAAGGACTAGACATCCTTCGTCACAGAATGAAACTGATGATGAGGAACGAAAGGTTGGATTCTACTGGACATACAACTATGTGCTGACGAAAAGGTGGCGCTCCAGCTCCACTGGGGAGGAGAAGTTTGGGGAGAGACTGCTGGCGGACTTGACAAACTTCTGCTTGGACGAGGACTGGAGGTTGAGAGATTTCTGGAGGGAATGTCAGCATGGACCTCTGGAATCTGCCCTTGGACAGTGACAAGTGCCAATTATTAATTATACTTCACAAGAAAATGATATCATTTATACATACATTACAGGCCACAAAATACCCATCAATTTACCTGAAATGTCCTGAGAAATTTTACATAACACACTGAACATTTCACGTAAATTGAGTACTACTATTTCATGGCCTGTACTGTAAGTTCATACTAGTAGAGGTGACCAAGTGAGCTTGGCTGAAGATGCAAACCACAGTGAAGCTGCATTACACAACTAGCTAATAGATAGAGAAAACATCATGACTTGAAGAAGACAACAGAAGATCTAAGGCTAAGATTTAAAAAAAAATAACAGTGAAACGTCTGTATGTACTGGGATACACTGAGATTGGCAGAGATCTACAAACACTTGCAGGATGTCATTTTACAAAGCTGATTTGTGGATATAAAACCAATACAACAGGGAAACATCAATTATAATGATAGCCTGAGATGGTCAATACAATTATTTTGAAAGGACACAAGCCATCTAAATGAAGACAGAGGCTGAGCATTAGGTAGCTTGGTAAATCAAACCAGCCTATATCTGGTGAATGGTTACTCTTGGTTTGATGTTTTATAAATGTGCTGTTGTTCTTTCATATCAAACAAAGCAAACACATAAATGATTTAGTATCACAACAAAAGAGATCATATGTATTATAGATACCGTATTTGTATAGTGTAAAGAAAAAGAAGCTATAACTATTACTGTTAGAAGCAAGAGAGTTTAACTGTATAGATAAAAAGATTGTATAGCCTCCTTTGCAGATGTTTGTAATGGCAGTGTTTATTTTTTGGGGAAGTGCTGATTCACGATTTTTAGCTTTGGCTAAGGTTGTCTATGTTAGGAAAGGGAGTTTTGCTGCACACTCTTACACTCAACACCTTTTCCCTACATAGAGAACTAGGGATAGGTACCAGTACAGAAAATGCAGGTCTAGGTCCAGTTCAGGTCCAATGGATCAGGTCTAGGTCCGGAGCTGAACCTGATTCAGTATGACTCATACCAATGGTCCATTTCACTACAAAGAAATCTGTTTGCAATTGGTTGGAGGACTTACACCAGTCTGGCATTTTAAAATCCTAAAGCGCTAACTGCACCTGTATGATTGGCTGTAAAACTTGGTAGAAATTACTAGAAACTCTACTGTACACTCGCTATTTTCTTCCCCCTGCAAGCGCCTAAACGTGAATGCCTGATAAGATAATCTGTTAATTTTCTAATCGCTCCACCTAATTTTTTTAGGTCCGGTTTTTCTGGACCGGTCCCATAAGAAAAAACGTTTTTTTTTAGCGGTACGCTGTACCGATACCCAGCCCTATAGAGAACCATAGCCTGTGTCAAAGATTGCAAATCAGCACTACCCCCAAAAATAAACACCTCCACTCCAAAAGTCTGTAAAGGATGCTAGCATACATTTGTACATGTAGATCATAAAAGAGAAGAAAGAAGAAGAAGAAAAAAACATGAATAAAACAATGATCAGGTGCACTTTTTTTTATTGATTGGGTATATTATTTTTGTCCATATGTACAGAGACATGCCTAGGGCATTGATACTTAGCCTATTTGGACAACATACACAGTACTCTTCCTATAGGAAACCAACACACATATTTAATTATACTTTACACAAAATGAGCCTCCCAAAGTTTGGTTGGTTGGATCTTTTTCAACAAGGAAGCAAGCAATTATTACAAAATCCAATTCTGAAATCTATATACTAGAAGCCAGCAAGTCTTAAGTGTAGCCATTTGCACAATGATTGTGGTATGAAATATCATAGAAAACCATTTGATAATAAAAAGCTTTCTCGTAGTGGTTTCACACATTAGTCATAAGAGATGAATATAGAGGGTCCATATGAATTTTGATGGCTTAAAGAATACGTTTCGTTGGCTTATATAGTATTTTTGTATTTTTCCCTTGCGACATGTATATTGTAGAATAGATACATAGCAATGGAGAGAGCTTGTAAGTTGTAGTCCACTTTTAATTTGATTTTCATAGCCAAAAATTCAATTAGTAATAGTTAGTGTAACAAACCTTTCAGAAAATGATGTTTACGTCCCTCTGTGATCCATCCCTGTATCATAATCATAGCATGATCATTTTTCAAAGTGATAAATGAAATATTTACAGCGTGAAGCAACAATTTTTTACATCATAATTTTTGTCCATGGAAGGATACCAGCTTATTGCATATAGCTGATTCTTTCACATAACCAATGTAACAGCAATCAGTTGTTTTTCAATGAAGATTACAAAATACAACTTTAAAACCTTTCTGATACCAATACTATAGGTAATACTGATGTGTCATCACATAAAACAATATGTGACATCTGTCCATCTTGTAGCATATGCCTTGATATGTGACTTATCATCTGATAAACTTGTTGAAAACAATCTTTAAAAGTTCTCTGATAGTTATTTCATCTAAAAGCATGGTTACCTGTTTAAAAGCATATATACACGCAAGCAATGCCACCCAATCATATTACACTTTCTCAGAACCTCAACCGCTTGTTTTGCCACCTACTTTAGTTTACAAATCCTTATGTTAAAAAAACACAATGATAGATAGTTCTTAAAATCTGTACAAGACCATTGCAAAATACAGTTTCATACAAAACAGAGAAGTCGTGAAAGAAAACTGAACTGGAGCTAAAAAGTTTTGCTTTGACAGTACTTTTCAATAAAACGGGTCAATTTTCTTGGAGGTAACATGCTCTGCACACTCAACATTGGCCCACCTTCATAGTAAGCAACTTGTACATCATTGTTATTCTAAGCTGTATTTAGAAAGCACATAGATATCTAAAACTGGCAGTGATTTTTGGCCTAGACAGTTCAATGTTTAACTACTTTTTACTGTACCCACAGTATCTCAAGTGAAATCTTTCACACAAAAAATTGGAAATGAATGTAATGATCATATAATCTTCTACCTGACAACCATACTTTCTATTAGCAAGAAGAAGATGAAGAGAGTGTCAGACACTTGTTAGTTTCTTTGATATCGACCAATCAAAGCTACAAATACTTTGTTGTGAACAGTTTCCATTACAAACTAGCAAGAAGGCTGACAAGAAAATGCTAGTATCTTTCCAAGTTGCTGTATTGTTTGACCTACGTGAAGGCTGTGACCGTTTTCACCGGACTACTGTTGAGTTGCGCCCGCGTGCTCTCCAGTTGGGAGTAGGACCCGAGACCAAAGAGTCCGAAGTCCATGTCGGTGGTCGTGGTGGACGTCAGACTGCTGGTGACGTTCGTGTCCAAGAGAAGTCCGTCCTCGCCAAGGGCATTCAGGTCATCCAGGAGGGAGTTGTTGAGATGGGTGGAGGCAGAGGTCAAGGGCGGGTCAACCTGTGGGGTCAAAGTTTATGCAAAGGTCAAGATCAGCGCTACTTTCTTTTCCAGCTGGTTATTTTAGAATAAGAGTAGAATTAAGCTGTAGCACTCAATGGTCATTGGCGTTCCCATATGCTAATACTGCATGTACTGTAAATGCAGAAATGTTCGTGGTGGTTTTATGTTTGCGTTTTTTGCACTGGCCACTTCACCGCAAACTCAAAACCACCTCGAACATTTTTCCATTACAGTAATTGTGACTACAGTATATGGTGCTACCACGAAATTAAATCCCTGTCAATTTAAGTGCATTTACAGTACTGTATACAGGTAGCTTTGAATTTGCTACCGGTAGGTATTTTAGTGTATGACTCCCAGAGTTAAAGAATGTCACCTCATCAGCAAAATGGACAAGAATGAGAGGCCTAACTACCTGATGTTTGTTTAGTGTTATGTCAACCCACAGAGCCAGGACATACCAAAGCACCACACTTATCTTGAAGCAAAGGTTTTATAAAGCTACAGCAGTGCCACAAACCAAACCAAACCAACACCAACCAAGTAAGCCTGCGTGCCATAACATCAGAAAGTGTCTGCATTTGTCCAGCAAAGTTCAAACATGCCATGGCCCAATCACACCTATTAGTCATTACTTTCATGAACATGCTTTAAAATCTCAAAAAATGTCTGGTGTTGAGATTTTTTTCTGTTTTGGCATTGAGAAATGTCATTTTATAACATTGACAAGCTTTAAAAAAGCAGTCAACAATTATTTTTGGTTTGTCAACTGTTTTCCAAAAATGAGTCTGTAAACTGTGTATGGTTTGCCATTGCCAAAAAAAGGCACACACTTTCATCTGTGGAATATCATTACAAAGAGAACCTTTGAGAAATGCTGACACTTTCCATTCATGATGGAGGGTTATTGTCAACTGGACGGTTTGTTATCCTAGGAAAACAGAAAATGGCGAAGATAAGGTTGCCTTGATCATTCAATACCGATATTTCCTGTGAAAGACTATCAGTAAAAGATTCTTCTTCTTATTTTCTTTTTAGAAATCCAATGGTTAAATTCTGTACAGCAAGGATTTGAAAGTCAATAGAAGTAAAAAGTGCCCGTGGACTAATGTTAGAAATGTCAAAGTACATACCCCCACAGAAAACTTCTTGAATCTATCAAAATCAGAAGTACATATACTACATGTATATTGTATGTACGATATTGTACAGTATAGGGTCTGATTTTGAATGAGTCTTATTGTACAATCAATGAAAACACAAAATGTAGTGAAATAAGCAAAAGCCTTCTTGTGAATGTTGTTCAGCTTTGAATTTGAACTCTATTTTGTCTCAGATATGCATAAATGGTATAGCCACAATATTCAGAAGTTGCAGTTTACAAAATGTAGTTTTGATCCAAACTGTGGCTTCCCAGGACTTAAGTGGTAAGTTTCAAACGATGGACACACCAAACCAAACAAATGACGAATAATGATGATTCACCTCCAAGAAATATAGTACCTGCGGGTCCATCAAACTAGTCTCTACCCTCAGCAAGTCGTTGACGGCGTCCTTTGTCGTCTGGTCGTCCGGTAGCCGAGGGATCGTATTTGCGGGTTCGACACGCTCCACGGGTTTGAAGTTGGTCTCCGGTTTTGGGAAGGGGTTAGCGCAGAACTTCTTCCCCTCCTTTACTATGTCTGGTAGATATTCTGGAGCAGAAAAAGTAAAAACAATACTATATCATTAGGCTCACCCCTGAGGCATTGCCAAAAAAGTTAGTGACTCACATAAGAAGTTCTCTTGCACAAACAAAAAGAAAATTTATGAAAGTTTTGTTATGCAAGTCAACCTACAAGTAAGCCAGCCTTCAATAGTCAGGATATTGTACAAATAATAGGAATGAACAATAAATGAGCCCTGCTCAAAGTCACAAAGTAACCTTTCCAATACTCTTCCTAGGAAGAGCGCCCGTGTAATTTTTCCGACTACTACTATATCTGCGGCTGCGCGATTCAACCTCTGCTTGGAGAGTACCTTCTCAATACTGTGAATGTGAGGCAAACTGTATTGTAGGAATTTGGTTATAACTATAAGGAAGACTGTCCAGGCAAACATGTAACGTTAACTCAAGAAGAATGGGCAAATCTTGGTTATGGTCATTTCACAACAGGTCTAGCTACACATTTTTTTCTGACATTGGCTGCAGCTAGGTAGGGTCAACTAAAGTAAAGGTGTACTACTCACCTGGATTTGCCATACACCGTCTTATGGCCTGTGGGTCTTTTCTCGTGATCTTCTGGACCTCTTCCTCCATCTTGGCGACTTTGGCCGGATTCAGAGTCCACAGGCACCCTTTCTTACTGGTGCCTCCCGTGCTCTTCTCCACCTTCTCAAAACACTTGTTTAGCGACAGGTTATGTCTGACCGAGTTCTTCCACCCGTCGGGCGCAGTCTTGAAGTAGGGAAAGTTATCGCACATGAAGTTGTAAATCTCGCTCACGGGCAGACAGCCCGTCTTGCTGTTCTTCAGCGCCATCGCTATCAGACAGCTGTACGAGTACGCGGGTTTCGGATAGACCTTTTCGGTCTCCGTGTTGTCCTTCTGCGCAATTTTGGGCTGTTTCGGAGCTGGCTCCGAAGTTTGATCAAGTTGCCGGTGGGTGTGGGTGTGGTTGTTGATGGGTGCGGTAACACTGGTTGCCATGGACACCGGCATCGGCCTTGTCATCGGCTGGGTGACGTAGGTGGGAGAAAGGGGTTGGTTGGAGGATGCTGGAAGGACGTTGATGTACTGAGGGAAAAACTGGGCCTGCAGTACCTGTGGGGACTGCTGGGGGAGCTGCTGCATGGACGAAACTGGTGATGCCTGGAACTGGGTGGCTGTGAACACCCCCTGTACTCCAACACCTGAAAAAGCAAGACAAGAAGTTTAACACTAAATTTCATTCCCTTTACTACCGGTAGCTTGAAATGTCTCATATGAAGAATCCTGACAGTGCATTAGCAATTGCAGGAGTTTGAAAAAATTAACAGTCCAAAAGAGAACATTTTAGTACCAATCTGTGAGTGTGACCATTGAAATAATTTGAGTATCACATATGATGATGTACCTTTTACACAGTTATGTATAATATAAAAAAAGACAAAAGTAATGACCTTGTGTAACTGGTTGGGAATTTGTCACAAAATGCTGCTGCTGCTGCCCTTGTATATGCCCCATTGCATGTTGGGATTGATCTATGGCATGCTGGGAAGGCATCCCCTGCGAGGATGTGACAGTCGGAGTCCCCGCCATGGTTGCCGTGGTGATGACCTGTCCCTTCTGCGGGCTGACCGGCAGACCAGTCTGGGGATTGACCATCAAGTTCTCGTCTCCGAACGAGTCGTTCAGATTGCTCAGGTACTGTGGATGAAAGAAAAATGTGTTTGAGATAATCATTCAAAAGGCCAAAAGGTGGTATCCATCATCCATAGTACTGTAAATGCATTTAAATTTGCATTTGCATTTAAATTTCGCAGTAGCAAGACTTTTCGCGGTGGTTTTAAGTTCGCGGTAGCACCAAGCACTGTACTATCTTACTGCCATGGAAAAATGTTCGCGGTGGTTTTAAGTCCGCGGTGAAGTGGCCATCGTGAAAACCGTGAACATTAATCAAACCACCACGAAAGTTTCTGCATTTACAGTAACTGCTGGCTCAATCTTTTCGCTTGCTTACCACGGAGAAAGCAAAATATTGCGCCAGCAGTTACTACGGAGGATAGCACGCAGGCTAAAAGAAACTGGCTGTAAATTTTTCATAATTTTGTATCTGCTGAACTTCTCTGGCTGTCACAGAAGACCAGTAGCTAAGAAGGTTACAATATATCAACCCAACATCTGCTTGGAGAGTAGGAAAAAATCTAACATTACCAAATGAGCTTCAAACTAAAAGGTCTTCAACAGTGCCCTTCAGAAAAAGAATCTATAGGTTGTAGATTTTTAACTTTTTAGTCTTGTCAAAGCATTTAAAGAAGATACCTTGAAGATACATATTGATGTAACAAAAAGTTTTTTAAAATTCAGTTGTAACAAGCATGCCATTCACTTTGATTGACAGTTAACACTGAACAAATGTCAATTTTGACTGATGCACAAAAATTGGAAAAGAACCAAAACTTGAGAACAAAGAAAATGCCAGGAAATTTGCGTGGGAAAGTCCCCACATGTTCAACTAAACCGTAAACGTCAGTTACACGCGCCGTGTTGGCAGTTAAGAAATGGGTCAACAGCACCAGACCTTATCAAACTTTTCAAAGATCTTATCTTGAACAAACATATCCACGTTTCAACTTGGATTAATGTATCAGAAACAGATGTTTGTGGTGTTATACATATTTTCTGACACTCCATTCTTGCGGTTTGAAACACTTTCGATGTTCATTTGAATTTTTAGACCAGTAACTTTAAATGACCGTTTAAAACAGTCCTTTAACTTCAAGAACAAAGAAAGTAACATTGTTCATGCAAAACGTTACGGTGAAGAGATCCTATTATATTTCCATGCATCAAAATCAAATGGATAACTTAAAAAATGAAAAAAGATACAAATGTATTCAAGCATCAATTGAAAGTTTTGATTTGGCTTCGTTTCAAACAATGGGACAAGAATAACTGGCTCTGTGGGGTATTATTCAGCGTTATCAACAAGGATTTAGAAAAGTGTTTCATTTTCTTTCAAATGGAAAACATATTTGTTAGAACAAATTCTGGTAAGTGTCTGAACAACAGTCTGACGTTTTGTTTTGCTTTGCACGGTAAAAAAACAACAACAAAATTTTGAAACCCAAACGCCGAAAATCCTTTCTTACTAAAACGTTACTTACAGTGTCACATGCACGATAGTATTTTGACAGTTCTACGGTTAACGTAACTTACAAAACTCTGACTTCGAGATTATCAATATCTGTGAAGCAGTTAAATTTTCTGACGGAAGAGCGGTCAGCAGAATCACAGGACCAGAAAATTGTCACAGAACTGTTTTCTGGATAGAATAAAAAGACACTTCGTAGAATATTAGAATCACGTTCTGACAGCAGCATCAAAGTTCGAAAAACAATCATTTCAAACCGAACCTGTGCTTGTTCTGCAGACGACAGCGGCTGGAAGTCGGGACTGTCCCAGGTCAGGTTCTGCAAGTCGCTCGGCAGATCCAGCATTTTGTCCAAGTCCATGTTTATAAGATGTGTGTTATCTGCAAAATCCTCTGCACTCTTCAGAATTTCCTGCATCTGATCTCGGACATCCGAGTCGATCATTTCTTGCAGCGACTGCTCTGGATCGGCCGGAGCTTGTCCGAAATAGTCCATTTTTGCGTCCCCGTTTCCGATGGCCATAAAAGACGGAATTTAAATTTCCCCCGACAAAAGGCTCAGCAACTCGGTGTGCAAGAATCCGGAAGTGAAAAATCTCCAAAAATATTGAGAAAAAAATCCTAAGACCTGGAATTTTCCGTGCAGAAAGGTCCCAGCTTGCTACTTGCTCGATCCTTGTCTTGTACTACCGCAGAGACGGAAGAAAACTCCAAAAACCTCATGAGAAAGTTTTAAAATCCACAGGACCGTCCTGGTCCGACCTGGTCTGGATAAAACGGTTACATGTTGGTTGGAAACAGGTTTAGATTTAAATTTAAAATTCCCGGTTCCCAGCATGCAACGCGTTATCATACTGCGCACGCGCACTCAGCTGTTCCGGCTTTACTTCCGGGTGTGAGGAATGCGGAAGTAACAAACGGTTGGTAGCAGTAACGGCAGCAGACGAAAATTTAGACTACAGTGCTTGCAGACGACGTTGAGCAAACAAAATCCATTTTGATAGATTTCCAAAGTTTAACATGCCGGGCAAACAATGAATATGCGGTCAGCGACGTTTCGCTTGTGCGTCGAAGTTAGATGTGGGTGCCAGTCCGGACCGGCTAGGCAGCCGGTTTATTCGGCGGACCAAGGCAGTCTGCCCGCCGATCTAAAATTAGCGCACCGGGGAAGTTTTCGCTGACCTTCCCCGGTCTACCAGGGTCCAGCAAAACTCCCTCATGCTAGACCTCCCCGGAGCACTACGTTAGATTGGCGGGCAGACTGCATTGGCCCGCCGAAGAAACCGACTGCCACCCCTTGGTAAAACGTACCGTCTGGTTCCAGGGTACCTGAAACTTTGAAAGCCTGGTGAGACTTTTAGCCAGGGCCAGCAGAGAATTTGTTCGGCAGCCGATGCAGGTTTCCCCGAGGACCTTAGATAAGCACTTCGGTGCAGGGTGAGAGTTTGCCGGCCGGTCGAATCAAACAATTGATACTCTATGAAAAATCATGCCCCTGCTAAACTTTTTCTTAGCTAGCACATGTAATAATAATAACATTCTAGTTGACTTTTAGCTATGACAATGCCTCATACAAACAGATTGACATGATGTATTATACAGTACAATGCTGAATTACTAATTGTATATCACATTTCAGAAATACTACAGATCACTACAGGTATATTTTTAGCAAAGGTAGCAAGTACGCTCCATAGCTCTAATTTCATTTTTCTTGGAATTCCTATTACTGTGTGTGAGCTGGTGTGTTACGCTGATGGATGTTACATAACTGGCCATACAGAAACAGCAAAGCAGTTGAAGTTCAGAGAACAAATCACATGTGTATTGACTAGCAGTTGGGGTGACCCGGTGCTTTTGTCTAATACATACATGACTCATTGCACTGTTGGCTAGTGAAAAAGTGTCATGCATGCGCACACTTCTCGACAAGTGCGCTGGGTTCTTTTATGTGCGGCGGTTTGACAGTTGAGACATACACATTAAACTCCCTTATACTCTCCGACCAGCCAGTTTTATGTCACCATTCTAACTGACAAATGTAGCACCTTACACCATGTCCGAACTGGGGCCAAACATTGCCTGTGTTTACACTACTGTTAACACATTTAGCTTTGCTGGGATTTAATTTTGCGGTAGCGGGAAAAAGAACTTTTCGCAATGGTTTTAGGTTCGCGGTAGCACCATGCACTGCAGTCTCTAACTGCCATGGAAAAATGTTCGCGGTGGTAAAACTGCGAACATTGAACCACAGCGAAAGTTTCTGCATTTGCAGTGCTTTAAAGTGTTGTTTTGCTAACAGAAATGAAGCTGTAAGGCCGGCCGCTAGGAGCGCGATTTTAGTCAGGTAAGGGCCAAACTCAGATATTGCTAAAATCCAACTCTGGTCCACGGATCCATCAAACCCTGGCCCGTAGATACGCAGAATTTGATCCAGTTGGGGCTGCATTACCACTTGTACCACAGAGACATGCACAGATATCGTAGCCATGACTGAACTACACATGCACACACAGGTAGAAATTTTGACACCCATTTGCACATTTTATTCCACAAATCCTGCATTCTGTCTTCTTCAATACTTAGTATCAGCACCTTTGAGTTCACAAAGATGAAGACAATACAAACACGGCTCTATGCCTGTATATACATATTGACCACTTTAAAGAAGGTCAAGCTTTTAAGCCACAAAATTACATTACCCAATACTGTATTAAAAGGGAGTAATATCAAATACATTGTATATACCTACTTCTACTTCTGCTGTAGTTGGCCAGCTATAAACATATTTTCTGACACACCAACAAGAAGTAAATCGTCACTCCCTCTTTCTTGGTTACAAAAGTGGAATATTGACCAAATCGTCAGTGCATATTCAAAGCTCAACAATCCAGTCACTGTTTTGTGATTATTACAATGGAAAAACAGCCAATTGAATATACAAGATTTTTGGTCCATGTCATGTCACAAAACATTGCCACACAATACAACTGCCATTTGTATGAGACAATTCCAAACCAGGAAAAGCAGTTTGGGCTCAGATACCATGTTTAAATAGCACAAATATGAATATAATTGCAATTATCTTCTCAAAAATACCTTGCCATTATAAGAAACGAAGCCTAAAGACATACTACTACTATGCAAGAATACAACAACAATGCACATTACAATAGAATGTTATACAACAAATGCAGCCTGTACTTTCGAACAACTTGCAGTTAAGTAGTTTTCAAGCAGCTGGCATATAAAACTGCTTTGTGCCACTTAAACTATGAAAGCACTGGTCACATATTGCTACATTGTAAATGTCAGTTTATCTTAGAAACATTTGCAGCAGTTGGCATCATCCTGAGCTGTCTGTTATACAAAGGCCACACTTCATAGGGATACCCTCACTGGTTAAAGTAAACCGCCGTCATGTTTTTGGTTGTTATTTTGAGGTGGTTGGGTTTGCATTACCCTGGCTTTGCCCACTGTTTGGTATATGGCACCGTACAATATTTGCTGGACACCCTGCTGTAAAATTTGATAACAGTTGTTTTTTTTATGATGCCAACTGCATATGGTAAAAGTTGATGAACTGCGTAGACACACATTGTATACTACATTTATACTATCAATCAGACAAGCTATAGGGCATCTGCATACTAGTATATAGGACTTTCACGAACA
Organism: Branchiostoma floridae; assembly: GCF_000003815.2. Taxonomy (NCBI): domain Eukaryota; kingdom Metazoa; phylum Chordata; class Leptocardii; order Amphioxiformes; family Branchiostomatidae; genus Branchiostoma; species Branchiostoma floridae. The sequence goes on along the minus strand of NC_049989.1, from coordinate 14,348,766 downwards.
AATTGGAAGTGACAACAGTTTTGCACATGAGTTATCTGAGATAAGATACAAAACAACTGACAGTTGAGAAAGCAGATGAGTGTGATATGACATGTTTGACACTTGCAACACATATGTAGCCCACTTTACAGAGAGTTGTCTCATTTGTTTGAACTAGTATCACTACAAGTAGTGGTAACAGGCACAGACAATGACAATACAGTTTCACAACAGCATCATGGTAAACAAAATCAAAGTTTGGACCATACTGGAATATTATACACAACACCATGGCTCAAATGGCTGCAGAAATATCATTTACTTTTGTAGCTTTTAATGTTAACTAATGTCTCAAAAGCTACCACCACAATAAATGATATTATACTTATTTGCAGAGACCACCACATATTGTTTCTCCACTTCTTTTGTGAAATCACGTCAAAGGCCACACAAATTTAACTATTGGTTGAAGTGTTCGAACTTAATTATTTGCCAAACAAAAAAATACAACAATATACAGAAAGCTACTGACAAATTGAGAAAAAAAATGCTTTTTTCTATTATTGCAGTTGCTGTAATAATGGCAGTAAATGAGACTTTTTATCATCATAGTTATTTGGTATTGTTAGAAAATGACACAAGCTAGCCACCACCCATACTTTCTGTCTATGAAACAAGTTATGAAATTTGTCTGGCCTTAGCATGATTCTATAATTGATAACTTTTCTCACATTCAATAATCATAAAAAAAGGAGAAATAATCTTTTCTTATAAATAAAGCCCCTTACAACACTCAGGTTGAATAAAAGGTACCATATATAATGTAAGATCAACAAAAACAAAACAAAAATGAAAAAAAAATGGTCTAAAATCAACTGTCTATACATATAATACAAGGTATGCTGTTATGTAGAAGCTACATAGCAACTTCAACTTTAACATAGGAAAAGATGTAGATGCTCTCTGTATCATCCAAGTCTATTTCTTCTTGATCCTTCCTTTTTCTTTCTTTCCTTCCTTCCTTCACTTAAAAACCAGATGAAAGCAGGATGACAACATTGATTTCAATCTATGTGAGATAATATGCCTGCATAGCATAAGCTTTTCCTCCTCTGACACAGACTGTTTAACGCTCTTGCAGTGCTCAACTCAGAAGTGCTCAGATGCGAAAACTTTCGTAGTTCCCGTCAATGTGGCGTAGGCGGAGGTACACGTCTGTCCCGATCCCCTGCATGGTGTTGTACGTGAGAGATCCGCCCAGGTACTCCGCATACGCTCTTGAGGTCGGAAGCCCAAATCCAAACCTACAAACAATAGATACATAGGACATGAATACATGAAAAGTGCAAACTATAGTGCATATTTTGTGCTGCAGTTTTATGAGCATAACTGTAAGTCGAATAGTCTTATAATGTTAACATTGCCCTTGAACATGCTATCATTTACAAACTAATAATACAATTTTATCCCAAGCTGAATTTTGACACGTTGAATGATGTATACTTTAAGGTCTGATTTTTTTTAGAAAAAAAAGTATAAAAGAAAAGAGGAGGGAAATAGTGAAGAAGTTAGTACAAGTGTCTGCTATCACCATCATCTCACTATATGTTCTACTTGATTGGTCGATTGAACTGTAGATTGAAATCTGATTGGTAGAGAAGGGTGAAGGACGGAGTACCCATTAGAGCCCGAGCGGCCCACATATTCCACCAAGTCTTCGGAGACAGGGTTGCGAGCTTTGGGCTGCTGGCGCTTGCTGAAGACAAGAGCCAAGAAACAAAAGTATAGCCATAGCAACATACTACATGTGCTTCATGTGATATTATTAGTTGAAAAAAAATTTGATCCCCTAACTGATCCCCCAATGATATAGAAATAAAGAACCCAACCCATGAATGATACACCTGGCTTAGGAAGCCAATAGAATTGTTGAAAACAATTACCATACAAAAAATCATAAGTCACCAAATACAGTACAAATAAAACAAGAAAAAGACACATACATGATATAATATCTAGAGATCCTCAATCAGCTCAGTCAAATACAAGTTGTTACTAAATATCTGTACAAACTATTTTCAAACAAAAGCCAGTAACCCTGTCTTCCATATAGGTCAGGCAGATTTCATTTCCAGGCCATAAAAAAACATACGCGTGTCTACCAACCAGATGCTCATTACAAAAACATGTTATCTACTTAATCCCTAAAATCATTGAACTTGCATCAAATTCTAATACCATGCAAGACTATAAAATATCCCACTTCAGTTACACATCATAACATTAACTACTATAGTTTTTACAACCCAAGATTTCCTTTCAAAAATCATATCAGTCATATCAGTTATTTTTGGTACAGATGATGCATTTAGACTTAGTGTTTCAAAACATTACGTCATTCACATTCCCTGAATATCATAAGAAACTAAAACTAAAAAAATAACTTGCTTTTGCGTACATCATACTCCAACCACACAAAGAAAGAGAAAAGAGTGGGGATGGTGTTGGGGCAACAAACACAGCAGGGACGACTCACCCGTACATGGGGCCCGCCCCGTTGGGTCCGTCGTTCATGGCGGACATCATGGTGCCCAGTCCGTCCAGGTTCTCGCTGGCGGGGTCCATCTCACTGCCGCAGGTCGTGAAGTGGTACTGCATCACCTTCTCCAGGATTTCCCGCGGCATGCCGCCTCCCTTGTCCGAGATTCTGAACAACAATTGGTACAAATTAGCATATTTTCATGAAATTATTTTTAAAAGAAGATTTCATTTTTCAATTGACAGCACACACAATTACAGTCAAACCTGTCCATAGCACAAAGGACAGGCCAAATCTGACCACTATGGAAAGATAGTTGCCAATTATATAAAGAAAAGCCTGATAAATTGCCCAGGTAAGTCATACGTTTACAAAAATGTAGATTTATAATTCAATTGTTGTTCTGTTACTTTTGTTATGGGCTTTAAAACAACTGCAACGACTGCATCACTAAATCAATGTATGTGGAAAGTTATGATAATTCACAATGCACAAAGCTTTGGCCATGCAACCAATGACTTTGGGTTTTACCTCATGCAAGACCCCATAGATTGCTTCCTGCTTACCTGATGATGAAGTCTACATCGTTGTTGGCTATGGTGACGGTGACGTCAGGCATGTTGACTGGGTTGTCCGAATGTTGCTCACATGTCGCTCTGAAATATAGCAGAACAGCAAAATTAAAATAAAGTCAAGGTTAAATCTGAGGACAACACACTACTTTAGAGTATAGCTGAGTTTATCAGTAGAACTAGGTTAATTCTGGGTCTCCTTCTCTGGCTAAGGACTTGGCGTTTGGTTGGCAACAGACATACCAACAAAACAAAGCATTCTTCAGCATACAATCAAGCTTCCAAATTCAACTATGGTGTACTGTACAAGTGAGGAAAACCACAGACAGTTCAGAGATGGGTCAGCTAGAATAGACATTCAATCCCTCAGTAAAAACATGCCCCTGGCACTGGCATACAATGCATTTGCTGAGCAATTTGTTTTCCTTTCCACAATACACCTCTAAAAGAAGAGTCCGGATCCACTGTATGTCACCTGTATCTCACCTAAAACTTTAAAGGAACTAATTGAAACTGACATGTTTATGTTGAAGAGCAGTATATGACAAGAAATACTGACACAGTATATGAGAAATACTGGAGGCCCGACTTTGTTTTTGCTCCAACCCTATGGAGTAAGATATTGCATGGATAGATAGATACTGTAATTCTTAACATTTCGGCAGTGTTTTTATGTTAAAAGTTTACTTGGTGTAAACTTCACTGCAAACTTAAAACTCAAGTTTCCATAACTGTACAGTACGCGACTACAGCACTATTACGAAGCTTAAAACACTGTTTTTATCACTGAAAAATTAAATCAACGCAAACTTAATCAAAGGCACTTACACCTCATAGGTGGTGACAGTCAATGTAGCTAATAACAATCTATATACACCTACATCATATGGCATTTATGTATGAAACCCAGTACATGGGCCAGTGCAGGTTAGGTACAGGTAGACATCAGAAATACCTGCACAGCTCCTATTTTACTTGCACTAACCTGAATATACAGATGGTATTTTGAGACCTGTACATGTAACACAAACACTGAGAACTTCTCATAACTTTGCTGACCTCATGGCATTCTTGAGAAGTTCTGGTAGGATGTAGTCCAGTGGCAGGGGAATGTAGGGAAACACGACTCCCACGTGTCCCAGAACGCGGACGCGGGGAGCGAAGCCGTACTTGTACTCGCACACTTGTCTGTGGAGGAAGGGATAATTAGTCAGTCCACACCGAAACTAGAACATCTGCCAAATATTTCCTAAGGTTTCTCTTTCTAAATTTTAGCTTCTCCTCTTGAAGGCTGTAAAGAACTGTGACATTTTCTAAGAAACTTAAACATGGCAACTTTCATCAAAGCTTGCATAGCATTTGTTAATATTTCTTCTAATACAAAATCATATTTTTTCCAAAACACCTGCTATAAAAGAAGTTGATGTGATACAAAAATAAGTGCTACTCAAGTAATCTACATAACAAATATGCTTTGGACATATGCACATTTCACTGGCTATGGTCAGATTATTATATCAATCTTTAAAAAATGTGAATTTGAAGAAATGTACTAAATGCAATAAATTCTGGTGTTCAAGACATTCTTGAAACGGTCGAAATATGACAAATTTTTTTAATGCGGTTATCGAGGGGTACATGGCAAAAAAAAGTTGATGCTACCGCATGCATCCCTTTGCACAAGCTTCTGTTGCAGCAAACGCTGCAAAGTCAATGTTAAAGAGGAATTTGCTTACTCTAGACTCTTTATATTTATTACACTAGGCAAACAGTGCAGAAGTAATTCAACAGCTGTGTTTGCTCTGGCAGCAGTGCGCTGACCAAAAAAACAAACACTTGAACAAGATGTTGACAGCCTTGTGGTTTTGCCAGTCATCAATTTGTATCTGTCAACAGTTCTATGTGGGACAGAGGTAAAGTCCAGGTCAAGGACAACTGTAGGCTGGGGAAAGTATGAGGTGAGGACTGGACCATGTATACAGCTATTTCCACTGTTATAATGTCGATATACAGTAACCAATAGCCTGAGTAAGGCTTACATGTAGGTCACATTTTCAAACTGGGGCCCGGGCGCGCAGCTTTTTGGAGCGAAAAGAATGATATAATTTATAAAAGACATCAAAATGCACAAAATGTCAAAATAAGATTCATGGGCATAAAATGTGTATAATTCTAGATATACATTTTAATTTTTCGTTTCTTAAAACATACCGGCCGGGCCCTGGTTTGAAAATGTGACTTAAGCCTAAGAAAGTGATCGCAAACCAGTTGAGCTAAATGAAAGCTGCATGCAGTCTTGTTTTTGAAGCCTTCAAAAATAAATACTAGACTGCATACACCTTAAAGTAGTTATCAGCAGTTTGTTTCTGTATTCTGCATATGGCTATAATATGTATTAATCTGAATTCAAAATATGACAATTTGTCTATGCAGGAAAGGTAACGTTTTTTCTTTTCTTTTGCATAACCTGTAAACCACCTTTACCATAACACACAGGTTTTGTACAGCAAGTACAAGCTGCGCAATACCAAACTGTAAGGTTTGATCCACTCACACAGGAAAGGACCCACTACTCTTTCAGACAAGTGTGGTGGGTCTTTACAGAGCTCGAGGTGTGGCTCTCCTCAAACACAAAGCCTTAAGCTTTACAGACCATTCAAGTGAACATGCCTAACTGAAGCTAGACACATACTTTTGAGTTAAGGTGTTGAACAAATCTTAAAAGCCTTTACTAAAGGTACAACATTATGGTCTGTTAAGTAGTATGAGAGATATAAATGTCTATACACTATACATACCTGGAAAAGTCTGCCCATTTCTCTATGATCTTCTTGAGGGACATCTGAGTACAGATGATCCCCACATAGTTGGGCTGTGCATGGAAGAGACTCTGAAATGATGGGTGTGTTCATGGCTTACTGTTCACATGGAAGCGTTGGAACATCAAACGGCAAACCCAGTAGTTTCCCTTTAGCATTTTACAAATTCACAAGGTTTTACATCACAGAGATGTGACAGTAAGAAAGGCATGCAGAAAGGTTACAGTGAATATTTATACAAAAGGTAACAATCCTGCAAAATTGGGTACATTTAGTAGATTTCTACTCTAATTCAAAACAAAGGAAATGGGTAACAGTACAATATAGGATCACACTGGATCACACAAATTGGCTTAATCAAACTTCAATACAAAAAGAAAAATTAAATGGAAAGCTCGGTTTTCTTGTTAATGTTGTATTCCTTGCACTACAACTTTTATTCAACCTTTGAAATTATTTACCTTTCACCTTATAGTTTTATACTACATGTATCTACAATAACAACAGCAGTATTATGACCCTTTAATACCTTCTCCTGATGCAGGGCTATGTGGTGCTGGGCTAACATTCTGATCCCCAGTCTGGATGTCAACATTCTGTCCAGGAACTCTTGTATCACCTTGTACTCCTGGAAGGTAGGAAACATATGGGGCCATACATTACAAACATATATGTAAGGGCTATATACTATATAGGGTGTAACGTACATGTATAAAATAAAGGCATAGACCTCGAGACTACAATAAATAATACAGCATTCACCCTAGAAGTTTTGGGAAATTTTTCATTTGCAATGGAAACCAAGTTGTGCATGATTGTATAGGAGGAAATTATCCTTGAAACCTTAAACTTTTTCCCAATGTCAGCTCTTTACTTAAATTGCATTAGCTACAAAAGTTAGCTAGAGAAACTACACAAATTACAAAACATTCAGGAAAAAATATTTGTCCTGCAACTCGCTTGCAGAGGCAAATAACTTTGTGTTCCCTGACTATTGTCAGGGCTCGAAATACCACATGCATATGCAAGTTTGTGCAAGTAAAATTGGTGTGGTGCAAGTAAGTTTAGACCAAACTTGCACCAGTGCAAGTTACTTTTGTCCTCTAATACCTGACATTAGAAAAAGCTTACACACACCGAGAATATTGTCTGTCATTGAAAGGTAAAAGAAAATAACACTGAATAAAAAAAAACCTAAATTTGTTATTTCTAAATTTGGTTAGACATCCAGGTAAACTATTTGTTTAAACAAATCCATCTCTACAATGCTAATGATTCCTAAGGTGCTGTCTTACCTTGATTTGCATATGAGTTACATTTGCATACTAAATATGTTCAACTGGTTTTTCCAGTTATATGTATTGTATTGAGTTGTTCTACCACTTCATTCTGGAGATGCTTAAGACTAGTTACTGTGATGGATGTCACTTGAAGAGTCCAGAAGAAATCTATGGATCTTATCGAGTTGTAGACATTGAATTGTCTTTAATTGAGGCTAAATTCACAGTTTTTATGAAACAGTTTATACAATTTCAAACCAAAAATAAAATACGCTACGGAAAAACAAATATCCAAACATGTGGTCTTTACCGGTATGTATCCCCATTTACTACTAGTCACGTACATTTGCAAATTTTCAGAAGAGGAGATAAGGGTTTAACAGTTCACTATTTTGGGTTGTGCAAGTAAGTTTCTTTTGGTGCAAGTTACCTTTGGCTTAACTTGCACAGGTGCAAGTTGACTGAAAAGTGTATTTCGAGCCCTGATTGTCTTCAAACAAGTTTAGAAAGAAATTGTATGTGGTTTAGTTTCACACAAACAAGATATGTTTGTTTTCGTTTGTTTATTTGTTTCTTTGTTTACCTTGATGTGTTTCCTGCTCTCCCTGAAACCCTCTGCCAGTAGGGTGACCACATCCTTGTGGTCGTCCAGGAGATCTTTCACCAGCTTGGTGTACTTTTCTTCTGACTCAAAATCCTCCACCTGAAACAGAAAACATGCAACAATCAATGCAAGATCTTCTACTAGCAGACATTTGAAAATTTTCAAGCAAAAAAATTGAAACAGCAATATTTCCACCGCAGGAGGCCGGTATTTGAATGTTGATATTTGACACTTCTTGGACATTTCTCACTAATTCTAATGGAAAAAAGTTCAAGAATACATTCATGAAGGCCAAAATTAGCATAGATTTTTGGTCAAACATAAACTGATGACAAAACGAGAAAAAAGACCATAATGTCAGTCTTTTCCAGATCACTTCAGTGTCACTGACGAAGGATAGTGGATTCTATCCGAAACGTCTGACCGTTTCCAAAACCATATCCAGTTGCTTGAGTAACTACTTTTTGGCGTATCTTATTACCTGGATGTCTAACCTACATCGACATGTCAGCAGAAGTTGTTCTGGTCTAATGTTGTGTCATTATTAGGTGGTACAATACTGTCAGTTTTCTGCAGAAATACTTACAGGAGGGAACTCTGACAACAGATGGAAGGAACGGATGTACAACTCGTGCTGCAAGGAGAGAAAAAAATACATCTGTATTTAAAATGTGAAATGTCACAGTGCATTCATGTCTGGAACAGGATAGTTATAACGCAGATACAAGTTTTGTCAAAAACAAACTGAACTCTGTCACGCCAACCTTCATCTGTATGGTTCAAAACATTGTTGCTGCATTTTGGAAAACCGAGGATGACTACTGCATGCTGATTGGTCAACCAGGTCACTACGTGTATCTCTGACTTTAATGTAGTGTTTACCAACAGCATTAAAAATAATTTAGTTTTTTGACGCTAAGTACATGGTAGCTATTTTGGAAAACATCATGTTGGAAAATCACTTCTTAACAAGGGACTGTTACGGTTGGGACCACATGTTTTTTTTTGGCCGTATGGGACCACAATATTAGCAGCGACACCTTAGCTACAGTACTACTGGTGTGGAAAAGTACCGGACTGAATTGCAATGAGGAGGTCACCAAAAAGCCAGCTGTCAAAATTATACACAGATCCTGGTTGTGAATAAAGATCCATATTTTGGGACATGTGTTACAGCTTGCAAGGCAAGATAGAGTATCATCTAACATAGACAGGAAACATGTGGCTGTATAGGAAACAGGTACACTTTCAACTCAAAATCAGACCCCAACAATGTTAAGTGTGTTTGTGAACAACTGTCGTATGAGTAGAAAATCTTTCATTCTTTGCGCATCGTTTTACAGAAATTCTTTGGTTCTTCTCGTCTTTGTTTTGCTTAATGTAGAAAAACTCTATAGACCAGTGTCTGTTGTCTGCACTCATTCTTCTTTTGTCTTTTTATCCTTTACTGTAAAGTTTACACAATAAAGACACTGGCACAAAATAAAGGACATAGTTATTGTTATTCTTCATGTGACCAGTCATATGACAGTCACATGGTGGCTCATTTTCTGTCCCTTAGGAAAAATTGACACCCCTGGATATCATCTCAATCTGGATGGTCAGGTTTTTTGACTAACTGCAGTCCTATATGGTCTTCATTGTAAGTCTTGATAAGTATCGTCAGGTCAAAATCTACTAGTGCTAGCCTGGATCACCATCCTTTATAGTAACCGCTGCCTCAGTCTTTTCTCTTACTATTAAACCTTAGCAAAAAAGAATGAGCGAGCAGTTCCTAAAGAGGATGGTACCAAGGCTAAACATCTACAACTTGAGAAGGTTTGAATTCACAACACTAGGTTGATTAAACGACCTATGAGCAAAGAAATGCCATTTTGTTCAAGCCATATGTTTCGCTCCTAGGTACCAAAGCCTGGCATTTAATTAAATAAAGCATATAACCACTTGTGCAAGTTGTTGATTAACCAATAATGTATCCAGCTGAAGGGTTTCCTAAGAGACTTCAGAAACTGTTTAACATCAGCCCTGATCTGTTTATGTCCATTGGAATGTAGAGTCAGGTTAATATTTCACTACCCCGACTAAGTCAAGCTTCTAGCAGCTGTTCCACTGGTCATTATCTTACAGGTCCAGTAAGCTCTGGACACTGAGCAGTTGTGTGACACATGATAAAAATTTTACCAGCAGGCTGCCGCTTAGTTAGATTGATACAAACCTATAGTTTTTTTTAGGTAAAAATAGGTAAGAGGACGGCCTCAGATCAAGGAGGTTGAAAAGGGGCCTTTTCAACCTCCTTGCTCAGACTGAGGGCAAAGCATATTGCCATTATCTTATCTGGTACTGTAATGCAGTTTCACTACAGCTCATATTTTCAACCAAAGTACCCCAGTCAGGGTAGGACATGTTTTCAAAAACGACTTGTCCTATTGTAAAGTACATAAAAAAATTACTTGCCCGAACCAACTTTTTACTTGCCCAAAATTTAAATGACACTTTCTACATATTTTCATGGTCATCGATGGAATTCTTTTTAATGACTCCACTTTCTGTGTAAACCATGTTTGATGCCATGACAATGAAAAGTAGCAAGTACATCAAAATCTCACTCAATGGAGAAAAATCTAACTTGCCCGATCAGGCAAGTGGGGTAGGTCATGCACCTGCCCTGGACAATGAATAGGGCTAATGGACTTGTCTAACCCTGCCAGGTCACCCCTACTCTTCTCTATACATTGTGTGTTCTTTTATGAACACCAAGCAATTTCTTGAATTTTCTTCCAACAACCAAGCAACAAAACCTTGTTGTAAGGTGGTTGTACTAGTAATACAGCTGCACCAGCAGAGAACCAAATGGGCAATTCAATTCATGACAAGCATTTGCTTCAGTACAAGGAGTTGAATCTTCCCAGCTTTGCTACATGAATCAGGGCTTGAAATTCATTTTTGGGATTAGGTGCACTGGTGCACCCAGCTTAAAAAATTGGGTGCACCAAAAAATTTTTGGGTGCACCACTTAAATTTAAGTAGAATGTAAAAAACCTAGTAACAAAACTTAGTTACAAGCTATCAAATTCTTAAACAAGTACCATGACAGACATTTTTATTATCTTTCTAACACTTAGATGTCAAGAGAATATGATGTATACTAGTATACTTGATATGTTTCCATACATAAACCTTAGAAAATATTTGGGTGCACCCTGTGCACCCACTGAAAATAATTGGGTGCACAGCTCCAATTTTGGGTGCACCTGGGTGCACATGCACCCAGTATTTCGAGCCCTGATGAATGTATAGCAATCAATAGTCTTGATACGTCTCCTACTGGAGATAGGACATTTAAACATGTTATCATCAATTTATCTAGGTCAAAAGGTGAGGCGAGGTTGTTTGCTGTGTGAAGGAATCCAGCCCACCCCCTGACAACAGCAAAAACAGGTCTGACTTGTGCAAACAGCAAATATTTGACTGGCACTATGACTGACAGGTGGGGCAATGAGAAAGATATGGTACAAAATAAATGTAGAGACACTGAGCAGTAGGGGACCCAGTGAATAAATCTACTCAGCAAAAGTTACAGTCAAAATTGTCTGAGACCAGGCTCAACAATCTGGCAGTGCGGCGATCTAGAGTAGAGATTTGGAAGAGCGCTCAACAAATTTCATTGATAAAAAGACAAATCTTTTTATCATTTGCGTCTTTTGTTGTCTTTTTATTCGTACTTGTACGTTTTTCATGATATTTCCATTATAAAGTCAAGAGTAACACAAACTCAATTTAGAACGCAGCAACTACACATATAGCCATATACATAACTGCAGTCTAGTGAAATACCCCCTTTATTTGTTCACTAGTGATAATCTAAATTATAGATACAAAAAAACAAGAATAACAACTTTGTAACTCACAATTACAAGAACTGAAATAACAAGCGACAAGACCTTACCACATGAAGGATTGTGGGATTGCAGCCAACGATGAACGGGAGATGTCTGAAGTCGCGGATGCGGTGAGCCACGCGGACTGGAAGTTCCTTGTACAGGTACTGCGCACTCCGCTACAGAAAAACACAACACATCAACAACATTAAGCGCTAAGATGTCAGTACTTCATTACCATAAATGATATTGGCATTAGTTTTAGTACCTTACCATGAAAAACAATTAGACCGGACAGTGATACTACTCTCTGGGGGGCAAATCAATTACAGGAAAATCATTCATTGATTTCTTTCCTGCCTTTTCCACCAAGGGTGGGAGGTAGCATCATCTTATATCTGACAGAAGGAATGCTTCATTATGCATCTGACATAGCTTTTATCTCATTACTTAGTCTGGAGTCTATCTAGCCTTGTTTGCTTTGATCTGCTCCTGAAGGTTACTTGGGGAGTGGACCAAAGCAAACAAAACTCCAGGCTACTATCTCATAGTAACTGTTGCCACCTTACACACTACTTTAAATAGGACCCAACTGACCGCACACTGACAAAAATTGGATTCTTACATGAAAGATCTAAAAGTATGATCAAGAAGACACACAGCCTGCAGAAATATTCCTTCTTTATCTATGAAATTAATTGAGTGATCTGTCCATTCTTTTCTGTTACAGCCTCTATCTAGTGGAAATAGGGTGTTACTAATTTACTAATGTTACTTTTCTAGAAGCTGTACAAATTATGATGCAATATTTCTAATGATTACATTATGACCTAATAAATGCTTAGAGATTTTGAAATAGCTTTGATGCCAAGAAAATATCAATGCTGGATTAGGGTTCATCTGTTTATTCCCAGGGCACTAAATATTACCAACAGTGTGGATGGCCAGGAGTGAAGATGTCCAATCTTCCAAATGGATTTAGCCCGGTCACCATTCACAACCGGTCGGTTTAGCTAGGAGTGTTTTTCCATGCCCAATCTACTAACTAAGCATATAGCCTATAGGGCTTTCTTTCTGGCTTTTTAGCTGGTCTTTCAAGTAACGTATTTGAAAACAACCATGGGCAATCACCATGGAGATGGTATGGTTACCAAGCTAAAATGGATTTAGGCCAAGACTTGGGTATTAAAATATAAAACATATTAAAGGCACCAAAAGATATTTTTAGTTTAACCAAGGAGCTTTTAAAAGCTGCTTGGTTTCACAGTGTATGGTACTAGTAAGCCTTAGTTATGGAGGAAACAGATGGACAGGGTTTAATTTCTCTCAGACCTTATTCTGGTGTGTTTATCTGTAAATTGTTTGAATGGGTAGGTAATTCAAGAGATGATAAATTCAATCATGTGTTTATCATAGATTATTCAGGCTAGACAACATGGCTTCTGTAGAACACATTTGACACTAAACCATAACATTCTCTATAGGGCTTATTCAGTCACGTGATCCATCCTCCGGACGCCATGGCAACGAGCGAAGTCGGCCATTTTGGGGTCCACTTTGAGCGCGGCTCACAGCGGCTCGCTATGCAACTCTCCGTAAAAATTGAAAATATTTCTTATGCAACGCACAATTTCCCTTCAAAACGTTTAGGTTCATAACCAGGATGTGCTATCTTGTGGTGGGATGTTGGTCTAGCACTGGTTAAGCCTACACACATCGGGTAACAGTTAAGTTTGTTTCGCGTTTCTCGTGTAACAAACAAGCAAAGCCGGGGGAACGAAGTCATGTACTAGTGCTACGACCTGGAAACAAATGTGGGTTTCTGCCATAAGTAGAGCTCATCTTACTGGTAGAATTTTCAGAACGAATGTGTGTAGTACAAATTTTGTATCTGAACAAGACAGTAAACGATGGGTCAGATAACTTTCAACGACGGTGGACTGGGTACCTACTCCGGCACAACGTAAATACATGTACATGGACCGTCGCTACACTCCACTATTAAAAAGCAGGAAGGACAAAATAGAGCCGCACAAACAGCGAAGCCAAGAAATGATAGGAAGAACATATTCCCAGGTTCTGTGAAGAATTTCTATGAAACAAAAGTACAACATTTAACGTTCATAATGGCTATCACAGTGTCTGTGAACAACAACGTCACAGCTCACCCACAAAAATCATGATCAACTGATACTCCACTGTCACTGTTGCCGTGCTCAGGCGGGGACCCGGAGTGGGTCAAACTTTCCCTCACTGATAATGGGAAAATGGGTAATTTCCACCCGATTTATGTAGTGAAAATAAGATTTAAGGTTGTAGACTCTTTGTATAGTCAAACATCGTGCAACCCACTTCACTTTCTTCGGACACTTGGAGACCCACGCTGTACATCGCTGTACTGTGTAGCGCATGGACCCCAAGATGGCGGCGCACAGGAGCAAGGGGTGATGACGTCACGTGAATAAGCCCTATATGATTCTTATGACTACTTGTGCCACAAAGGCAAGTTTGTTCAGTTTTGATAAAGCAACTTAAAGATTTTGACACCCACGCCCGTTCCAAAGGTTCACACTTTAGTACACGTGGACAGGGCATGGCATGGTGTGAGCTGGCATCTTTTCAAAAATCTTTTGCCTGAACATAAAGAAAGTCAACAATTTTGCTATTTATGTCTATCAACTTCGTTCAGGTATTCACGTAGCACCAAGGTCCTAACGGGCACATGCAGTTCCAAAGGTCTTTTCTGTCCACGTGCTCACAGCGTGGCCGGCGTTGTTTTTGTGTGGTCACAAATTGTGTTGACATTGTATTGAGAGCTACAACTGTTAAACAAAGAAGGGTTGGGACCCACACGGATGCCAATGTCTGGCACAAAAAGACTATCCAGGACATACGTAGTGATATAACACCCCATAATTTGGGCTACACCCAAATTGACCTAAACCAAGGTGTTGACATTGTATTGAGAGCTACAACTGTTAAACAAAGAAGGGTTGGGACCCACACGGATGCCAATGTCTGGCACAAAAAGACTATCCAGGACATACGTAGTGATATAACACCCCATAATTTGGGCTACACCCAAATTGACCTAAACCAAGGTCATGGTATTAGCGGTAAAGCTCTGTCTAGACCGGTTTTATGAGGAAAATTTCTGGTATGAAAGTTGTTTCAATGGTAGCTTACTACTGTAATACTTTCTGCAAAATGAAATCGCTGTGAATTTAAAGGCATTTTCAGTATTTCTGGGTCTGTCTATTCTTGTTGTGAAGAGCTCTCATGCTACTCTGCCCAGTCATTTAGGCACAAAACATGTACTACTAAATTTACTAAACACAAAATGACTGTCCTGGCATGTCAACCTTCTTATGGCAGTGTATTATGTGTAGAGTACATGCACATAATTTTGATATCTTTACATGTAATACAATCAAGGATGTTGTTTATTGCTTGCAAGCATTCGCAGTAATCTGAAAATTTGCCAGACTCGCATTCTCAATAACAACTTGAGTCAAGTTGAGAAATAAGTATCAGTTCAGTTCATCCTCTGTGATGTGACACCAGGACTGCCACAAACTAAACATATGAGATATATATATCTATTCAGGATTGTCTCTAGCTTTAAATTTCTTTTTGTTCAACTTGTTGTTTGGAAACCCATGTTGTTAAAGTTAAGCTTATGACAACTTCATCAGGGGTAAATTCGCACGAATCACTATGCAAAAACGCACAAATATTATGAAATTCGCACGAATCACTATGTGATTCACCAGATCTTATGAGATTTGCTCGATCCTTATGCAAAAACGGCGGCCGGGAGGAGACATGATTTTGAGTGTTTCTACCCGTGATATTTATATTTCAAGGCATGGAATGGACATTTACCGCCGCAAAGATGTATTTGATAGCCTGTGAGCTACTGTTTTGCTTCATTTCGGCGTGCTATATCGTATTTTCCGTCGCCGCCGATCGAAGCCGCCATCTTGAAAATCCCGCTCCATCTGTCACGTGACCGCAGCATTGGTTGCACAATTTCGCATAAGGTTCGTGCAAATCTCATAAGGTTCGCGTGAATCACATAGTGATTTGTGCGAATTTCATAATATTTGTGCATTTTTACATAGTGATTCGTGCGAATTTCATAATATTCGTGCGTTTTCGCATAGTGATTCGTGTGTATCACATAATATTCATACGAATTTCATAGGGTTCGTGCAAATGCTTAGGAACCCCTGTTCATCAACTTCATGTCTATCCCAACAGGCAAATTTCACTCCCTGAGTCCCAGGATGAAGAGATAGGCCCTGGACCGGGCTGGAGACAGTCCTGTTACTACTAACTTAATTAAGTCTACATTTTTAGGCAATGAAAATGAAGATGTTACCAGGATGTGACTGTTGTCTGGAGACTTTCCAGCATACAGGATAGTTGTGGGGGTGAGTCGCACGGATGGCTGGAAAACAAGGACAAACAAACAAACATCAGAAAATGTCTGCTCTTTGAAAATTCAAGGCTACATATACATCATTTTCTGGGTGACACCCAAGGGCGTACTATTAAATCAGAATAAGTTTATTTCAGTATTTATTATGTCGGGATATTAGAACTACATCTGCACTTTTTTGGGAGCTGTTTCCTGGCCACCCAACACCTATTGCCGTCAAACCAGTTTTTTTTACGACTCTGTTGAGTATATCAAATCTCGTGTTGTCTACAAAGTTTCAAATGGAAAATACGCCTTATACGGAATGAAAAAAAAGTCAAATTAAGGCTGATAAAAGCCCATTGTTTTCATAAGGCAAATTATGCAAACTTGTCACCATTCTCCAAATCAAACATCTTGTTTTTCATGGTCAGTCTTTAAATTTGTTGTTGTTGTTGTTGTTGTTGTGTGGCATCATATTTTGCCTTTTCTGAGGTTATCATCGGTAAAAGAAATTGTAGAATTTTCCTCATACCACCCCCACCCCCAAATAGTTATACTTAGTATGTTCTAAGTAGACTAGCAGACTACAAAATCTGATATTCTCAGTGGAGTCGTTAAAAATCTGGTTTGAGGCTTTGACGTCAGCAGGGTTGAAAGGACACTTGGGCTAGCCAGTATAGGCTAACAAGTGACTCACGCAAACGAAATATTTCTGTCCTTAGCTAACCCAGGATTTCTTTGTGTAGTGGTAAATGGGTGAAATACAAGCATGTTGAAAGAGAGAAACAGTTGTCACCGTCTTATCAAGTTATCCGATGGTTGTATCGTTGAAATATGTGGAAAAATACAGAACGAAAATATTTATGATGCGGAAAAACCCAAGCACTAAAGCAGGCAAAACTTGGGGGTTATTTTTGTGTCAGAAAAATTTGTGGGAAGAAAGTATGGCGTTACCTTCTCTGCTGCTATATCGATGGCGCTCTGGTTGTAGAAAGAGATGACAGATCTGGCAGACACAGACTTGTCTCTTGGTTGAGGAACGTAAGGAATACCGCTACATCGTGGTCGACTAAAGAACAAAACGGCAGGGCACAGCTCCAGGGCACCGGCCGGGTGGGGAGGGCAAACTAAGAGCGACTTTCCGACGGTACGGAGCATGGTTGACAGCGCATTTAGGGGTAGTACTCTTCAAAAAGAAACTAACGAAGGCCTTATGAGAAAAATTCTGTCCAATTGCAGTTCAAAGAGTCCTGTTTTCTCCGGTAAGGATGCCCCATCCTCACCTTTCCACCAAGTCAGGCCAGTCTTCCCTCTCCACGGGCCTTCCGAGACTAAATAACAAGCCGTGCGCATGCGTGCTGACCTTCGCATGAACTCATCCGATTCGAATGGACCAATCAAGTGAAAGTACTAATTAGTTATGACCAATCAAAACGCTTCGTTTGAAATAAATATTTAAATGCTGACAGGTCCTTGGAAAGATTGCATCATACGGATTCCATACCAGGTTCAGCCGGACCAGGGGTAGCCTCACTAGCAGACTTTGGGCAAGGGCTATAGTATTGCCGTTGGTTGATGATTACGTGCTGTTATCCGATTTGAGGCGTTTATAATGACTTCTGTTTACTAATAAAACTGTCACAACTGTAACTGGTAAAGAGAATAACAGAAAGCAGTGCGTAATGGGCAAAGTACTAGTATATGACACCACCAGGAGCCTGAAGTTGAGACTATCCAACCAGTCATCAGTCCCTGGAGGCATGGGTGTTAGCAGACTGTGACCACATCATTCATCATTCAACATCACAATGACACGCGAAACGGGTACATTTGTAAGCAAACCATTTAATGTTTTTTAAAAAGAACTAGCCGCAAATACATCACACAAAGTCCTTTATCACATCAATCACGTTTCCATATCGTAAAGTTACAACACACTGTTGACTCAAGGATGTTATGGTAAACTTGATAAGTATATGCACAATGATCAAAATACACAACAATTGGCTGATGCCATATGGATAACGTGCACGTGTATTCAAATGCAACACGATTACAACAAATTGTCAAAGATTCAATTTTCTTATTTACATTTGACAAATGCCCGCATTTGAAACAAACAATAGTGTTGTTTTTCCCTACATAAATCTAAAATACGTTTCAATAAGAACACCTTCCACTGCTCGGTTGTCAAAGACGTACCGAAAAGTTACATATCATAAAATAATGGAATACTGTAGCTGGCATAAAGTTCATTTGAGAAGTAAGACTGACATTCCAAACGAAAAGAACTTTTATATTGACTTCAATTCAGTGTCGACATACATTCATAGCAGCATGAACAAAACGCAAACGTAATTCTACCACACTAGTACGTAATAACACTATGTTTCTCTCAAAGCTGCAAAAACTAGCATTGGTGCCCAACAAAGAGGTACAAAGTAAAGTGACATGCAAATGATCGTACTAACGTTACATGTAAAATGATACGCATTACGTATACTACAAACAAGAGCTGCCTAGCTGACTAAAGGTTTTATCCAACCCAGCGTCGGTTGTTATGCTGGCATATGAAACAAGATTAATTTTGTCAACTTTCAACCAATCCCAACGCCTGATCATCAGAGTACTCGGAGTATGATTGGCCAATGAGAATGCAGGTGTCGTGCTGCTTCAGTTGCAACCCATCCACCACTTGGCGACACTGCGGGGGTACCCGAAGTACACTCTACCGGACCGGGTAAGTCTGTAGTAGTTGTCCCCTTCGAAAACGTAGTTGCGCCCGTTGGAGTAGTGTAGAGCTGCGTCGAGACGGTCGGGGAACTTGCGTCCCCACTTCGAGATGTCCTTGGGGTAGCCTTGATCCACACCCCTACCAGTCGCGTAACGGACATACCGGTCGCCTGTTGAATAGTACAATTTTTCGTTTAGTTTCACATTGATAAAGAGTTTTTTAACACTATATACGAAAACTTTTTCTTTGCTAGCCTTTTCCTTCCCTTGAAAAAAAATTGTCGTTTTTGGTTACTTCACACGTGCTCGGACATTTCAAATGTACTAATGCACAAACTACCCGGATCAAAATCCCTAGACCAAAGTCGAGAGGAATGATTGTAACATCGGTACCTCGTCAGAAAAAAAGAAGAAATGATAGAGAATGTAAAGATGTTTCCCCAAAATTCCCCCTAACATCTGCCCTAATATTCTAGATTTTTTAGGGCAGCGAGTGCAAGGTGCCCGCGGGTAGAAAAATGATGGTACCCAGGTTCTACTCTGGCAATGCGCAGTAAAAAAACACGTACGTCCAGAAATTTCTCAGCATAAACTAACTTTGACTATCGACAACATTTTGAGGTTCAGTATCTTCTTTTGGTTCTTCTTACCTTTGAAGAAGTATGTGACTGCTGATCTGCCCCGACCGAAGGAAGCACCCCAGCCCCGCTTGAAGTACATGGCCGCATCGATGTCTGAGGGAAGACCCCAGTTGGAGATGTTCTTCGGGTACCCGTCGTCCATCTTGGCGTTCTCAAACCGCCAGTACTGGTCACCCTACAAAATATAAAGAACGGTATAGTGAGGCAAGGTACTTTATTTCTAGATACACGTAGCTGGAAGTGCAATCCTGCTACGCTACGCTAGGCTCCCTGTTCCAGCCAAGCACACCTGCTGTATCCCTACTCTTTTAGTAAGTGGGTTGTCTTTTACGAACACATTCCTCACAGTTCAAAATCTGAGCAAATTTCAGGTCGTACAACTCTCTTAAGCTACTTTTGTACCGATATGATTTGTTAAAGAATTGTTCCAGAATATTGTAGACACGTATGACGCAAAGGCTTCGACGTTGAGAATGTGTCCTACCTGAAAGAAGTAGGTTTTGCCAGTCGGCCAGTTGAGCGCTGCGTCAATGTTGTCGGGCAGTCCGTCCCAACTGTCCGCGATCAGCTGAGGGTAGCCTGAGTCAGCACCGCGCGAGTTCAGCCTCCAGAAATACTTTCCTGAAACGAGTTTAGAAGTTTAAGAAAAAAATTTACCAAACACTAATATAAAGTCGTAAAGAACAATATTCTCTGTACACAAACAAGTGTTTTGTTCAACCGACGTAACTTTCGGTGACCGTCTGTCACCTTGCACTGCAGCATAGGTGTCGCTGCTTACGGATGCGGTCCCAAACGTTGCGGTCGTCCTGACCATTGTTTTTACGTGCCGCGTCAGTGGAAATAGTAAACACGCAAACAAGTTCTTCAATAACGAAAAACTTTACCATACTTGTTCAAACTAAATCTTAACATCTTTTAAAATATCTTATTGGTACATGTACGTTCTTCTTGTTAAAGCTTACCTCTGAAAACAAACGTGGTTTCATTCTTCAGCGTGGTTATGGCGTCGATGGGGGCACCGCTGCAGGTGTCCGCATCGTCCGGGCCGGCGGTGGTTGTGGCCGGTTGAGTGGTGGTGGGTTCCGCGGTTGTCGTCGTGGTGGCTTCGGGGGCCTTTGTGGTTGTGGGCTCGGCGGCTGTCGTGGTTGGAGGTTCGGGGGCCTTTGTGGTTGGGGGTTCGGGAGCATTTGTTGTGGTCGTGGGTTCAGGAGCTGCTGTAGTGGTCGGCTCTGGCGTTGTTGATGCAGTTGGGGCTGGTGTAGTCGCTAACGTGGTAGTCGTCTCTGGCCTCCTAGGAGTGCTCACCGTCGTTGTTGTATCCCCCAAGGTAGTGTCGTCGACAAAAGCTATTCAAAAATAAATTTGACAGTTCGTTCATGTACCGAAACAAGCATCACGTAGAATACAGAAATCAATCGAACTTTAAAATATACGTTGAAATGAGACTCGGGTACAGTGTATATAAAATCAAGTACCTGTTGTTAGTTGCTCTCCCTGAGTTGTAGTCTCTTGTCCCTGAGTTGTGGCATTTTGTGCCTCCGTCGTCATCTCGTCTGGGGTGGGTGCAACAGTGGAAGGCACACCTGCATGTTCAGAATCAAAATTACATAAAATTATAGCTACACCAAAAGCATCACCTGATTTCACATTATTGCTGAAATATATTGCTCATCTCAAATTCATGAAGTACGGAATAATAGTTTGATAAGTCATCGGTCCGTACGAAGACCTATGTGTCAATTAATTACCACAGACCCTATAGCTAATTAAGATCGAAAGAAAAGAAAACTGAAGTGGTACAGCCAAGTGTCACATCCATTGGGACTAGCACTACCATGCAAGGATCCGACCAGGGAGGAAGAAGGAGAGGTATGCAACGGAAAGATGGGAGTATAATCATTATGGACAGGAATTCGAAACGCTAAGGAAAACAGAAAACCGAGAAGTGTGCAGAAGACTGGCTATCAAATCTTCTGTGGTGCTCTAATGGTCAAAAAGTTAGACTGAGGCATAGAAGAGAATAACACTCACATTAAGACAGGATGCATGTATACAATGCTGCTTTGTTGTTAATTTGTTTGACTTTTTACTTTACTCACCATAAAGTTTTTGGATCCCACTGATGTCGTCGACGTGGAGCTGCAGTTCAGAAGAATACCGGTAGAAGGGAGCCATGAGCGCATCCTGGATGTTGGAGTGTCCCAGGCCGAGGGCGTGACCGAACTCGTGAGCGGCCACGGTCATCATGTCGACAGCCGTAGTAAATTCTGTAGGAAAGAAGACACGCACAAGATGAGATCAAAATCATCTTAAAATATCTGTCGCAGTTACGATAATATTTGATACAAATCTGCAACAGAAGTGACTTTCTTTCTCTGTCCAGAAGAAATTCAGGACAGTAAGCTAGAAAGGCAGCGACTGAGTAAAAATCATGAAAACATTACGTATAACGTTACGTTTGATGGTTAACTCTCTCCTATTCTTAGTTCATAATCCATATTGTCTTACCCCGTACCTTTCAGAATATAGGTATTTCCCTTGTCACGTCCTCAGTGAAATTGATATTTGCCTCATGCATGTATTCTTTGATAAAAAAATAAAAAAACAGTAAATTTTAAAAGACTTCATCGCAAGTTAGATCTACGTAACATTTCCAAACCGAGGCCCGGCCGGGCAGCTTTCGGCAACCAAAAGTATGATACAAAAGACACCAAACTACACAATACGTGAAGAGAATAGCCGTGGGCCATTACTTGTGTATATTTTTTCGTACAATTTTTCGTTTTCACAAGCAGCCCTTGTGTTTGTCGTTGTCAATGTACTTCTTTATATTTTCTTGAATAAAGTCCGGCTTTACAAAACAAAACAGCCCTGCCGGACCCTGGTTTGGAAATGTGACGTTAGCCTTTAAGAGATTGACAGTCGTACCTCCAGGTGTGACAATGTTGAAGACCTCCGCCTCGTCGAAGTGGGTGTCTCCGCCAATCCCGTCCCCGGGGAAGAAGGCGTGGCCCAGAGTCCCGCCATTTCCGTCGAACGGCGAGCCGTCGCCATGGTCACCGGACAGGAACTGGATCACGATGTCTGCCTCGTCGTCAGGGGCAACCAGGGTGAAGGTCAGGGGTGTGACCTGAGCCCACAGCTGTAGATGTCATAAACATGAGATCGTGACATATCGTCAGAGATAACATGTATCATGAATTTGTACGTAACTTTGAATGTGCGTCATGGTGAGTAAGCATACTTCTCTGAATTGGTCGTTTTCAATTGTAGTAAGTCAGTCAGTCACTCGATACGTAGTTATTAGAAGACGATATTGCCAATTCAAATATTTTCTACTTTAAGACAACTAATCCTGCTCTTAAAGTATACATAAAACATACTTTCATGCAGACATACAGCTCCGTAAGGCTGTAGGGCTGTGGCTGCAGCTACGGTGCCCATTATCGAACTTGACCTGCCTACTAGCGAAATATCATGATGATGCATCAATAGCCTCTCGAGTTATGTACATATACATGTAACTAGTACTGTACACCCCAAACCGCTTCAACAGCATAGTGCGACCGAAAACACAACCTTTTCGCGAAGGTAAAAAATGGATTTGTGCTGTGAACGCTTTCTGGCCGATTTTTCTCAAAAGTTTTCACGAAAATTTGACGAACGTATCAAAATCACGTTCTCCTATCAAAAGATGAATCCGTATCGCAGAAACTCCTCTGAATTTGAGTTGAGCTAATTTCTGGGTCGCTGGTTCGAATCTTCGAAGGAGAATTAACAATCATTCATTCATTCAAAACCACGGGTGTGTTACTCACGTCCAAAGCCTTGGCGATGGCGTCCTTCTGCTCCCCCTCTTTGAGATCGGGAGAGAAGTTCTTGAAGTTGTATGTCAGGTCCGTATGGTCCCACTTGTTCCCCAGCACGAAGTTGGCCACGCGGACGTCCCTGACTCCACAGCGGGGTATGTTCATCATATCCAGGGTCGGCTCGTCGATAGTGCCTGGAGACAGATGAAATAGGGGTAAATTTGGGTAATGGCCAAGTGAGTAGAATATTCGCAATAGGTCTCGAAAGTTGGAGCCCCGGCTGAGTCATACTATTAAAATGGTACACGCTGTTTAGAACGCAACATTTGTGAAAAAGTAAGATAGTTGAGCAACTACCATTGTTTCAAGTGTAAACATAAAACCACCGCGAAATCCGCGAAATTAAATCCCCGCAGATATTTGTCATTTTACAGTACTCCAGTGGTTCAGATTAGACTATTACAAAATGGTTTACACGTGACGTCACAAAAGTGTTTCAGATTAGCCTATTACAAAATAACTTACATGTGACGTCAAGATCAGCGAACTTCTGGAACTTGCAGACGGCTTCTATCATACTTGTGCTCATGTCGCTGGCGGAGCGGACTGTCCCCATCTCCTCCTCGTCACCCTTGTACCACCCGAACTGATCCAGATATTTCTGGGAAAACAAAATTGAGATTTATCACATTTGTATTATGATTTACATGACAGTTTTTGATAAGTGATACGTGCTTGAGTCGTGGCTATCCTCAAACACAGTTTACGTCCCAGTATCCGAGCTGAGGACGCCCCTAACCGAAGCATGGTATTCACCCATATTATTGCTATACGACCTCTCGCACAGTTTTCAGAGGCGGAACATTCAAATTCCAACCTATTCCTAGTCTCCAAGCAGACCCTACGGTGACTTAAGATAGTATCAAAGCTGGCAAAGGAGTATAGCCGGCCAAAGGGAGATAGCTGGCCAAAGGGAGTCAAACGGAAGTCCGTTGCCAGCTTTGATGCTATCTCTAAGGCACCGTAGGGTCTGCTTGGAGACTAACCTATTCCCAATCAACCGGGGCCAGACGTATTTGCGGCTACTAGGAGCTATAACACGGCTGGATTCCAGGCTAAACCGAAGAGTAATACTGAATTTCATCTGATCATGAGTCGAGTGACGAAATAGGTGTTTAGTACCTTGCCAGAGGGGCTATCACTGAAGCCTGCAAGTGATTCAAACTTGAGACCTTTAGGTTCTAAGTCATCAACCCTAACCACAAGACAAGCATGCCGCCATATAGACCACCTTGCCATAATATGGAGATTGCTACATGTTTAGAATTGTACTTTTAACTAGTGAAACTTTCTGGTATTTTAAGAACAGAACCGGTCAAAAAAAGCACAAATCATGTGAAAGGTAGTCAAAAGAACAAACAAACAAATAAAAAAAGCTAGAGCATTTTGTAACTTACCACAGCCATGGTAACATTGGGAACTTTTTGGCGCATTTCATCCAGGACTGTGTCGACTTGCTCTAGCCCCAAAGGCTGTCCCACGTAGTACTTCTCTAGGTGCAGGTCCTCGTAAACGTTGCCGAAATCTCCTGCCTCTGTGGGTTCGAGTTCTGAGAAGAAAAAAAAACAGTAAAAAAATTTAAAAGTTTGTTTCAAATCCCAAAACGGATCAGTCAAGCTTATGTCGTATCAAAAAGCTTTCTTGTATTGGTTGTGTGACCTTAGGGCGTACGTGGTCACATAGGTCGTGCGATCGTCGCACGATTTTGATGCCATAGAATTTTCAAGAAGGCCGTGACAGAACCAACCACCGACATGGATCGAAAAAAACATCTTGTCGTACCGAGACAGCTGAACTTTGCAGGAGATGTACTTCCAAAATGCCCGAAAGTTAGCGATCGTACTGACGATCTCACGACCTATGTGACGAACTCTAACTAGTCATGTTATTGTACCAGTCGTAAAAGTCCTGAACGTCACGAAGAATTGTAGAAAATGCACAGGTTGATTAACCCGTAAAGAAGTCCGTTTGTGAACACATACCTTCTTCCTGATCTTCCTCCTCATCCTCTTCTTCAGGCCTGTCCTCCCTGCCTCTGCCCTGGCCCCGACCGCGCCCACGGCCTCTGCCGCGGCCCCTGCCTCTCCCTTTGCCGCGGCCTCTGCCTGGTCGCCCGCCCTCCTCCTCGTCTTCGTCCCCGTCCATCTCCCATTCCATCCTGCCGTCATCCTCCTCGAGGTCGTCATCTTCATCCTCGGAGACACCATCACTATCATCCTCCTCACGACTGTCAATGAAACAGAATCGAATGCAATGTTAACAGTGCATTTTAACAGTGTAGTTAATAGGGCACACATGATGAAATCCCAAGAAAACGGAAAGTTTGAATTTGTTGCGCACATTGCCTGCAGACAGACATTTCTTCCAACGTTAGTATTACACCAAAGACTTCAGCCTTCCGTTGTAAAGTTAAGGCAAGCCCAGAGAACGGAGTGCAGGTAGGTAGGAAATAAAAACAAATTGGGACCTCTTAGCCACAACGCGAATACGAATCCGCATACACTTAAATAATACTCTAAATGGCTTCCATATTAAAGTTCCACCTAAGAGCAAAAGAACGTAAAGGTATGTTAAGGTTAGAATTTAGATTGTTTACCCGTTTTCAACCACTCCATGTATTTGATTTTCTTCACTTGCAATTAGCCCCATGGGCATGAATTTGCAATAAAACATTTCACTGTTAAGTCTACCTGGAAATAGAAAGTCAACGTACCTGATCTCGCCTCTGTCCCTGCCGGGCCCGCCGTCTGGGCGACCGTGACCGTGGCCGCGGTGGCGTCTGTCCATCCGTTTCGGCGGCCTGGCCGAACCGGGGGCCAGCAATGCCAGCACGCACAGCAGAACGAATAGGATCACCAACCTCATGTTTCAGCACGAGAACTTTGAACAGGCTCGAACAAACGGAGTCGAAATGTTGAAAAGGGCGAAGCAAAGGCGAAAAAGCCTGCAAAACTGGTGAATGAAGTTGAAGAGAGTGAAGAACTTCAGACGACAGCTTCGTAGCCAACGAGCAGTGAAGACTGACTTCGCTCACAAACTTGCGCTCTTTTATAGACATCTTCCCCATTTCCGGTCTTTGTCTTGGTCGAGAACTTCCTGTTTTTCGGCCAGGCGGGATGTTTTGCTTCAGAGTTTATCAGATTTAATTGTGAGCGGCTCAGATTCGCCCGGTCATAGTGCGGAGGTGCAGCTTTTATTACGTCACCTCTCAACTAGCGGTCCATCTTGGAAATCCCCTTTTGCGTCGTGGACGGCACCATTTGGAAAGGTGGGAGGGACCCAGATGAGTACTAAGTACATTGGCCTGTTTAACTGTTAAGAGACACATTTTTAAAGTAAGAAAGGGTATTTTTAGGGTAAAAAAAATGTCCGATACATACGAAAGGCATTCTGTCTTACATAAGTTGAATCTACAGAAGTACAAAATTGCACCATGGCCTTTTTTAATGGTCAAACCCACAGTCTAAGTGTATGCGACCGTTGAATGTAAATAGTCAAAACAATATCAGAAAAACGTATTTTTTTCTTGCATATAACAATTAAAATCACCACATAAAACCAACATTGTTTCGCATTTTGTCTTCGTCAAAGATGTCAATTTGATTTTGCCAATATTTCAGGGGCGAAAACTGGTACGTCTGCACACGTATGTGGAGTGGGTCACCTGAAGTGAAGAAACATGATCTTAAGTACACATGGAGGACGTTAACCTGGAAGGCGTCTTGGAAGCCCAGACAAAGGTTTAGTACACACGCGGTTGCGTAGCTTCGCATCTTACTCATGTACCGGTCGCGTTGTTTTAATTACCCCAAATTGCTGACTTTGTCTTAACCCTTCGAGCCCGATCAGCCACCCCTGGTGACTTCCTGTGTTGAGCCCGATCAGCCACCCCTACTGACTCCCCCACTAACTCATTTGCAAGGCTATCGGCATTCCTCGGTATTCCCCGGGTGGAATCGGGAAACAGCCTCGTTTTCATGTGCAGGGGATTCCCCTTTGATGGGGGAGGGTTGAAGCTGTAGTTTCGGAGTTTTTGCCTTGTTTTTTTTGCTCAAAATCACAATTTATTGATTGCCAATTATGCTGAAGAACGTAGAAGGGGCTGTGGCAGCACTGAGGAAGAGATTGACGATGTTTCTAGCACTGGAAGTTGATAAAAACTTCGGCATTTTGACGGTCATTTGCCGGTCCTGTACCATGTGGTAGTATTTACAAGCCTTTGTTTGGTTTCTTTGCCGTGAAAAAGGAGTAGGTGGGTGTTTTTGGTGTTTATTATAAAGGAGTGAGGGCCATGAGTTTCTGAAATTGTTTTCAAATTATTGATCCAGCCAAATTTCTGCTTTGTATTTGTTTTTATTCACTTATGGGGGAGGGCAGCATGTTCAGACATGTATTTACACTTTGAGATAGCAATGTCTGTTTTGGTTTTCTTCCAACTCATAATTTTGGTGAAATTTGGGCCTGGTCAAATATTAGGGGAACACTGATAAGGCCCATCTTTTTACAACTGGTCAAGGCTTTCGGTACTATCTTTGCTAGCAAGAATAAAACAGTTACAGTAACTTACATACATTGTTTGATGTTTTTATTGATTCAGGAATAATAACAAGGCAGTCTAGGATAGTTTTCAGTGACTTGTTGAAATATTATGAGACTTTGTGGGTGATGTTATATACATTTCAAATATTTTTCGAGACTTCAACAAGAATTTTTTCTGCCCTTTTTGCAGTATTATTCCTTACAAACTAGATACAGTCTTTATCTTGATATATTCATATTCTACAGGTTCTTAGCTTTTCAAAAATGTATAGTTTTACCTACCTAGCATTAATATAAGTATCTTAACATGCCACAAACAGTTCGTAGGTTGGCGCGCTGAGGACCGACAATTTTAGCAACGATTCCTGTATGCGCCGAAAATTTTACCCCGTCCTCTAAGGGTTAAAAATGTCAATGTGAACAGTCACAGTTCAATAGCTCAAATGCTCAATGTATGTAGTAGTGAACGGCCGGAGGTATATCATGTGCACTTTCGATAGTTTCATCGTACTACTTGGGGGCGTGACACGGTGGGCACTCGAACGGATAAAACATTTATGATGATAGTTCAGTGTCTTTTCAAAAGAAAGTTAGGAAAGTTACGCTTTGAAAATATAAGCAAATGCACTTATAAACGGTAATTGTAACGAAATTGTAACAAAAGAAACGGACAGATTGTCGATGCGGCTAGAGTATTTTTCTGACCCTGTCTGACCCTGAACACAGCACCACCCCCTTCCCGTGCAAACGTACCCTGGGGGCCAGCCGGGATCGGGCAGCTAGGACAGTTTATTCGGTTGCCAAGACAGTCAGGCCGGCCGATCTCCTATTAGCGCTAATGTGAGATCGGCGGGCTCCCCGAACAAAACTCGCTAGCTACCCTGTCCTGTCTGGCTCCCAGGGTACTGCAAACGGGGAACCCTTTCTGAGATGTCTAACATAAAACTAAGCCTTTCAAGATGAGCTAACGTTGCACTCGTGCTACGTCAACGACACATGTGGCTTTGTCTACATATACTGCAGATAGAGTACGTATGTGTTGGCTGTCGTGACGACAATTTTGCCAATGGCAGTTTTTGGGTTAGTGGTTTCGTGAAACGGACATGAGTCAATGTACTGTGCAAGTCTCGGGGTTCAAATGGTATCACCATTGATCATATGACGACTTAGACTTGTCATCATGGCATATGGAATAACTTTAACATTAGGGCACAGTAAGTAAATTTTATGGATGATATCCTCTGCAGACTGCAAAATTAGTGGGATAAGGCGAAAGAAAACAAGTTGGCTAGATTTTGCAAGTACATGTAGACACCATAAACGTTGTGCAACGAAACGTTGTCTCACAGACAACAATGCATTTATCAGTTATTCCCATATACAAGAAGTGCACTATAATAGTAACGGTGACATAAGTGTGGTAGACTGGTATACATACCAAGATGGCAACTACACTCATGCCTCTCATATTGGTACCATTTTTTGAAAACTATCCAACAAGTTTCACTTCTGTAAGTACAGTCATAGCTACCTCGCTAATGTCCCTTCTACGAGTACAATCATTAGCCCACACAACATATTTGCCCATTTTGGTACTTCTCGTCATGTTGACCATCTCCGAAGAAGAAAAAGTCAGGCGAAAATTAATGAGAGCGCTGACGCCACCCATGAAACTTACTTGTTGTGGCCTCAGTAACAAAAGAATACAGGACTGCACTGACAACAGTTTTTCTCATGTAACGCTACATGCTGTCATTTGTTTTTCTCAAGTCACACCACAAACACACACACACACACACACACACGCACGCACGCACGCACACACACACACACACACACACACACACAAACACACACACACACAGTACAGATACACACAAACTCTCTCTCTCCCTAATCTACATATTCACAGTACCGTTACCCGTGTGTTGTCTGTGTGAGTAATGGGATATGACCTCAATAATGTCACGGTCAATCCGCAAGGTCGTCTGAGCGCGAAACCAGATGTGGGACATGGCGTGACCTTGAGTAACATATACAGGGATTCTTAGACGTGCCAAGATTCTTAGGAACCTTTGCCAAGAGTAAAAAAACTTAATAGTTTCTGCCTTTTCACTTGGATTTTCATACACCCCAATGCTTTGCAACTGAGATAACTGAAAAAAAGGAAAGCAAGTACTACTGAAGTAGTCAATGTTATAAGCTAAGGAGATACATTGAAGATATTGAGAGAGAATGAAACTACCTCTACCAGGCTCCACAGGTCGCGGGGAATATAGTTGAAGTTAGCAAAATATACTCTAAGAGGTTAGCCTCCGACTGTTTTTGGACGTTTTTTAGTCGTTTTTATCGGGCTTTCTATTTTAGTTCACCTTAATCCGTGGGTAACCTAAATTCGTTCTTTAAAAAAAATGGATACTGTAAATGCAGAAATGTTCGCGGTGGATTTATGTTCGCGGTTTTCGCGTTGGCCATTTCACCGCGAATTTAAAACCACCGCGAACATTTTTTTCAGGGCATTAAGATACTACAGTGTATGGTGCTACCGCGAAATTAAAACCACCGCGAAAAGTCCTTTTTCCCGCTACCGCGAAATCAAATCCCCGCGAACTTAAATAGAGATTTCAGGTCAACGACGTGGGTTTCAAATGCTAACATTTTCAAGATATTGCAATGTGAAACTACCTTCTATCGACTTAACGATCCCCAAATACCCTATAAAGTTTATTGCAAATTCTTGCCCATGGGCTAACGTTAATTGCAGGTAACAAAAGATTCAAACAGTGTAAAAACAACAACACAAGTGTCTACTCTAGTCCAAAACTAGTAAAAGCTAACTCTAGATCCTGGGTTATTGGGTTCGACTCCTTTTAACTGACGTTTGCAAATATCCATTGTTTTGATACTAGTAGAGATAGGTAACGTTACACTTCCGGTGGGCTCAGAGTTGTAGCGGAAGTCAATACAGGTCGTTTCACGTTCAAGTGTCTTGTTTGTGGTATCAAAAACCACGAATATATCATCAACTTACATTTTGTTTTTACTCTCGGTGCAAAATGCGCGCTTGCAAGTTCTGAAGTTCCATACCGACTGTTGACTTATAATTCGACTTAGCGTGGTAATGATTTACCTTTATCCACGGGGTAACTTATATCCGTCAATTTTAGAAACGGGGCATTTAGACTACTATACATTAAAGATAGTACCTCGAAGGACAAATGAACGATTTTGAAAATGTTGCAGTTTGAAACCACCCCCGTCGACGTGATATCTCGATATCTCTAAATGGTAAAATACCCGGTTTTGAAAAACAACGGATATAGGTTACCCCACGGATAAAGGTGAGCTAGCGTTGTGGGATCAGTTCTCGACATACGCAAGTATGCAAAATAGGGGATTGATCCACTCACATAATACCCTGCACACCAGACCCAAGCCCAATATCAGAGATATTTTTGAAATCGGGTTGGGGTCTGGTATCCAGGCTACTGACATAACTGATGTGCGTTCAAATACTCACAGTTACTCAAATATTTTTCTTCGTCAGTTTCTTCTTCTATTTAGTTGTAAAGTTTAATACAAATCTGAATAGCTCTAGCCCCCTTTTCCACACGTGCGTTGCTCGTCGAGTTGTAAGAGTGCTATTCAGGGTCAAACAAATACATTCATTGGGTACCTAGTGTATTTGGTATCAAAGGCCACGCTACGTTTGAAAAGTGTTTGTGTTTTAGAAACGGTCAGCGCTGGAGAACATTTACTTGATAAACACACATGGCAATACGCGTGTGGCCTGTATAGACTTAGCAAGTTGTGTTAGCTACTGAAAATAAATGGACCGTTAGGGCTAAGAAGAATACAAAACGTCGTTGTGGATTCATCGTTTGAAATTGGACTTAATTTTCGTTTATTGCTTGACGTTTTAAAGAAAGAAATCTTTGAAGAAAATGTATTGGAAGGCATTTGGCCTTGTAAGAGCTGTTCAACTCTCTACCGCAATGGCCAACTCAGAACTTCAAACAAAGGGATTTCGGAAAACAGGTGTCAGATCGCATGCAAC
The DNA here is from genome assembly GCF_000003815.2 of Branchiostoma floridae. Lineage (NCBI taxonomy): Eukaryota > Metazoa > Chordata > Leptocardii > Amphioxiformes > Branchiostomatidae > Branchiostoma > Branchiostoma floridae. Next base: position 14,316,827 of record NC_049989.1, on the reverse strand, counting down.
TGCGTATCTACCTTTTTTGTTACCCTAGTCAAGGAGTTATACATTTGATTCATAGCTACTAATTGAGATGGCTAAAACAAACAAGACATGATATATTCATAAAATTAAATTACACCAGGAAGATGAAGTGTCTAACCGTTGCGTTGTTCGGAATGTCTTAATTAAATTTACAGCGTTTTGCTGCCGTTAGTCTCGTTCTCTGGGTCAGCACCAGGTACGCTGAGAACGAGAGTGGAGAGCAGGTAAACTTTGCATACTTTGAATGAGCCGACGAAAAGAGCGGAAAACACCGCAAAATCGTATTATTTTCACGGTGAGTAGAAATAGTTTGTGTGTAGATATAGAGAGATGTCTTGTGCTCATTTGGTATGCTTCTGTGACAATTGTTTTATGTAATATAGACGGAAAAGTGAGGTTCGACGGATTTACAGTTCTATGGTAGTGGGGGGGGGGGCGATTTGTTTGTGTACGGAAGTAAAATTCAGCTAAAAATCTGCAAAATTCATACATCTCTAGTAAATTGCATGTATCTATGGCCATTTAAGGTTAAATCAGGTGTAAGCATAATCAAAGAGGCTTTGGCATTTCTTCATTTATAGAGTATTTCAGTATAGATCCTTGATGTGCATGCATGAAGCAAAAATTTCTACAACGGCCAACTGATCCAACTGTAGTAAAATATTGTGACCAGGCCTTTGGGTTTAGTAAATGTCGATTATAAGTTTCTTAGCAGCTCTGATATTGAAGTCAATACTATCAGACCCACAATGTATGGCACAGAAATTACAGAATTATGTTTTTATAACTGACTCAGTTATAAGCATGATGATAGTATTGATCATGCTTTCCATGTATTAGATGAAGTTAGAATACTGTATGCCTTAAATAAGAAAAATAACGTTATACATGACAAAATTCATGATATTGCTTACAGTAAATGCCAAAACCTCAATATTTATTCAATTGCTCTACAGATCTGATCCAATTCATATATTTATGGCCCTCCAAAATGACCTTGATTCTGGTTTCACGGTGACCTAGATTATATTGATTTTTCCCTGCGCTGCCGTGCTCATCACGTTACCCCACATCAGATTATACTGGTGTCTGATCAGGCGTCAGGCAATCTTCCAAGGCTTGGTTAGTCAATATTCGTGATTCTTGTAGCCCCAATTCCACTTGTAGTTTCATTATTGTGTGGGCACAAGTTTAAATATAAGGTAGGTAATAGAAATCAGTATAGAATAGAAATTGGTCTTCCAGCATTATATGCACTCACAAGGAATATCATGTATGCATCACCATCTGTACTTTGATACTACTAGTGTAGACAGTTCTACGGTAGGGCTGCTATTGGCAATTATTACTTGAGACAATTGTGAGAAGGGCACGAGTTTACGAGGTAGGTAATCAAGATTTATGATTGATCCATGATGTCTTCTTACATTATGTACTACCCCGGTAGTAAGGAATATTGTTTTACATCATATATTGATGTTACGGATGGACAAATATGGGTCATTTCATATACAGGTCGTGATCCATGTATATAGGAGAAAATTGAATGTATGACAAGTGTAGTCTGAATTGAATTTACAGACAGTTCACAGTAAATATTTTTTTTAAATCAGTCCACATTCAAAATTGTCCAAGAGGACCGCTTGAGGGTATGATTAAACATGTCAGGTCTATGTGGACAGGTGATCACTATAGAAATGATTCTTAATGCTTTTGTCAATGGAAAATTATATATAAGGGACCATAAAAAAAATAGTTGCATCGACAAGGTCATTGTCCTTATGTAGAGGTGGTTGCTTGTACAGATTTGCTGTAATTTTCTTAATCAGTATATTCTATTCATGTGGGATATTGTTTTCTCATTCAGGCACAGGTTATTAGTTATGGTCTCATGACTGTCATAAGGTTGCATGGTCATCAGCTGATCAGGGATTTATGTGGGATTGTAATACATCACTTCTGTTGATCTACTTATAGAACTTTACTTATAAGTGATTTTGCTAAACATCAGCATGACTTGACAAAGCTCAGCATTCTCTATACCTTGGATGTAGAAAAGTATGTAGTTTTGAATCATTTATATGGTTTTCCGTTGGTCTACCATTGACCAAGGAGGTTGAATTTGCATGCCATTGGATGAATATATGAACTAATGCAGATGTTTAACATAATAGATTTCTGATTTTTCTATGAAACAGATTTCAAATACCCCTCTAAAGTTTTAGTAGTCTGTTTGAGGAGTTATGTTTATCAATTTTTCCACAGACTTAAGAACAGGCTATTGCAGTGTACTGAAATGTGTTTTCAACTTTCGCCATGTCATCGCAGGGTCAATCCATTGTCGGCAAACATCCTTAATTGAAACCATAGCAACAAATTGCATAACATATAAAAAAGTCCACTTTATTACATATCACTTATTAGCAGTTTTGTGTTTTTTGCAACTCTCAATCATCAAGGCCAATACTTTGAATATCTAAATTTTAACAAGGAATTAGTACAAATACTGTAGCCTAATCTTCTTAAGATATTATTTTAACAAACAGAAGAACACACACATGAATGCTGCCAAAAATACAACCTCCATTTTTCATGAGGGTAATTTGCCGCTGCTTATTAAGTATGACCTGAAACAGAGGTGGATAGGGTGTCACAGAATTTATGGTACCATCTGCTGTATGGATGATAATATTTGCCATACACATTAAATGCCCACAGCAAATTTTATGGTTTTTAAGAGTATGGAGCTTTCAGAGTTTTGGAAGACATTAATTTAAGGCCACAACCAACTTAATTTGTTGGTTCTGAGATTTTAAAAAAATTTTTCTTTGAAAAAACCTGTACTGGAAAAACATATTAAGCCAGAAGACCAGGTTTGTGCCTTGGTGCACTCGGTTTTATGTGGTGAATAGTCATACTCAAGTGAGTCAAGTTTTCCTCCCTACCCTCTAGCTTTATGATGTCCTCTTGCTATATTTTCACTTCTAAAAATCTGAGAACCAAAGAATTAAATTGGTATGGCCTAAAGTGGGAAAATTGACACAAATATAATTAAATATATTAAATATAGTTACAAGCAATTGGTACTTGTAACTAAGTAATGTAGGCTCAAAGTTAAAGGTTTGGCCTATTTAAGTAGCCTGGAGTACCTGGACAAGTAGACTGAAGCAATCATAGAAATTGATTATCCGAATCCCATCCTCCGGTTTTATTGCATGAATCATGTACCAAGTTGATCAATTGCGCATATTGAATAATTGATGAGGACCTTTTAATCATCCTTAGTTACTGGCATGATTGACTCAATCAATTACTTTTGCAATTTATATAGGAAACACTTGGCTGGATTACCGTAGAACAAGAAATTTTAGGTGCCAACAAATTCAGCTTTTATCACACATATACATGCTGCCTTGCTAACATTGTTATCATGATCACTGCATTTGTTTAGATTCAGCTTTTATTATTATTATTATTAGATAATTATTTTGACAAAGCCAATATTTTAGAATTCATCAATAATAAAAAATTTGCAAATTTACAGTAGGACGTAATTTGGACATAGATCAAGGAATAATGTGGTGTCCTTCCCTTACAGGTTTTGCATAGTAAGGATTTATGAAACAAGCCAGTAGGTTTTGGAATGGTTCCCAGAAAATGCAATTTTCTCACAGAGTCACAAGGAAAGCAGAAGGTATGGCTTTGTCTATTCATAACTGCATGGACAATGATATTGTTGCTTATATTTGGTATAACATCATTAATCGACTGTGACTAACTGGAAATTCTCTTTTAATTTACATTGGTAAAGGTTAGACATCCAGGTAACAAGATATGCCAAATGATAGTTACTCAAACAACTGCATAATGTGATTTTGGAATTGCTCTTATAGACTGACCATTGAAATTTGCAAAACATGTTGCTATTATTTTGCCTGTCATCTATAATATTACAAGATGTCTCTATATCCCAACTCTGTGACAATAACTGTAACTGTAACAGTAGTAACCTTTATACAGGATTGTGTATTGTACATCATAAGACTGAATGGACCGTTATTAAGACCATATCTTAGAATTCTGAGATGGAAAAAAATATAACTTTTAATTTGATAGTATAAATTTTAAGCTTTATGGTATGAATAGAATCACAATGGACAAGTTGACAAACTGAAAACAGAAACACTAACTATTTGTTACTGGGAAAATTAGTAGAAAGAAAGATTAAATCCTGTGTCTGAATTTTGCGGTATTGTTGTCTGGCACTACATGACAGTGCAGGGCTCAAAATACTGGGTGCATGTGCACCTTTTTGCACTCAAAATTGCAGCTGTGCGCCTTAACATAAACTTAACATATCTAAAAGTTAACTATAGAATTCTGTTGTGCACCCAACACTTTTTCTGTGCACCTGAATTTTATGGTTGCGTGCATGATTGCACCCAGGGTTGTAGCCAGTACCCGTCCTTCCATCCTTTGACGGAATTTTCCAGATGGGAATGGAAAATAATTTTGCCCATTCCGTCCTCTGTGACGGACAAAAATCGATATGAAAAATGTCTCCCTTGTATAATTTTTCACTAAGACAGATGCTGTTGAACAACTTAGTCTACCAGCAAAATTTACACCTCAAAATGCAGGAAATAGTGTTTCAGAGGGTCTAGATTTCAAAATTTTGCTCCCCCCAACCCCCCTAGGAATGTTGTACCTTGAGTACGACTGAGTGTCTTGAGCGCTCAATAGCGTTCACAATTGAGGGGACGGAAAATGATTTCACACTGGCTACAACCCTGGGTGCGCCTATTCTAAAAAAAATTTCCAGCCCAGGCCTGCAATGTCTGCTGTGGATGGAAAGTTCATCAGCCTTGCCATGGCAACCCTAGTTGAAGCTGCCAGGCTGATGGAACATCTGTTATTTTGGGAGCTGGAGAGGAAATGACAAGCAACCTTATGACCTCTGAGTCTTTTCAACTGCAAAAAAAATCGCTTGTTGCCAGCGAAAACAGGAGACTATAATATACAGAGTCAGCAAAATAGTATGCACATGTATAACAGTTGCATTGGTAAACAAAAAGGATTTTAAGCGTTTGGATTTTCAGTTTTAATTTCCAACCTTTAAACGCCATTGCAGGTGGTCTCAATTTTCAAGGATTTTATGTACCATCTGCCATTGCCAACTTTTACCAATAATTCCAACAAGAGCTATTAACATTTTATAAGGTAGTTCAATACTAAGATGGTTTCTGATGTGGTGTTTTTTGTTCTTCTTTATGGACTTTAGAGTTTAAAATACTGTGGTTTGGAAGGATGCCAAATAAACATCATAACAACAAAATTAAGATCCCTTCTCACCCCTCTAAACCAAGTGCACTTGGTTGCTCCCATTGTGTGTGAGAGATGCCTCTGACACCAAAGGTCAACGACCCGCACTTAATGTACACGACAATTTTAGCTAATCATCTCCACCAGACCATTAACATGATGGAGGGGACTGATATAGACCTCCACACTGAATAACAATGACGGTGGGTTTAGTCATAGACATAAGGCGCTAGCTACTAGATCACATAGTAGTTTAGACATAACAGTTTTCCTTTCAGGGATCAAGCTAAGTCAAGTTGTTGATGAAACAGAAACTGTAGAGTAAGTCTATTTCTTTAAACGTAACAATGACATTGTAGCTGCTTTAAAACATGTATGTTAATATACAACTTGACAAATGTTATATATTGTCATTTGCAGTGTGACTACATTTTGTACCAAGGGAATTGAGCATAATTTATGCACCTCAGTGTAAAAGGAATTCTCACTTAGTACATTGCATGGTTGTCAAAATTTGTATGCCTGGTTATAGAGAATAATTTTTTACTCATTCATGACATGTTCTTTTTGAGTGTTTTTTTACCACCATTGTTCACTGCAACTTGGTCTAGTCTTATATTATATTTTGATATTTCTAGAAGAGTTGTTTTGAATGTTTTTGTTTTTTGAAACATTTTTATCCTGTCCTTCTTCTCTACAGAAGTCGTCAGCAGGGTGGCCTATATTTATCCCGAAATTGAGCAATTTTCTTAACGAGCATCCTGCATTCTTCCTACATTACAGATGACATGAGGGGTTGCTAGGACGTCCGTAATGCAGACCCCGGTACAGCACAGGCAGCTCCGCTCTGCCTCGCGATCAAGAGCGGAGTCCGACAGGCTCGATTCAGTCAGTTCTGATGTCAGTATTATGGACACAGGTATGGTACTCCTTGATAATTACTAATTTGGTCTAATACGCTTCGTCATTTTATAAATAATGAGTGAGAACTCTGACAGTTTGCTGGCTACAATTTCTACTTGAATCATTTTAGTTTGAGTCAAATTGAGTCAAAACAGTATTTTCCATTCTTGACAGGTTGATATTCAACAACAAAAATTTCCGCATCTTTACTTTCTCAAAACGCTTTTAGTTCATTTTGGACTTTCCTCGACCCAAGTACCAGTAAATTACCATTTGGTATTCCGTACATGCGTTAAAGCACTCACTCACTCACTATCTGATTTTTGGTATTCCCTTGCCCTCAGTGCCTAAGTTATTCGAATTTTGTATTCCTGGTGCATGCGTGTGAAGTAGCTGTCACTCACTCACTCACTATCTGGTTCAATGTCTGTTACCCCTATATCGTGTGTGGTAGACATGCCTTGCACATCGATGGCATGACTCAATGGCCGACTGCCAGGTGCTTTTGTCCACTGTGTAGGTTGGGAAGGTGAAAGTATTAGATACAGAATATAGCCCCAAGTTATGCATTACAAGTTAGTCAAGTGCACCGAAGGTTGCAGGAGTATTTACCCAACATTTAATGCATGGCAGCTAACCAAAACCCCTGCTGGTATTCTTTTCTACCACTGTTCCTTTACAGTCCAGCCAGAACAGAAGTAAGCTGTAGCCATGAACTCCTTGACAATGTGTTTTTCAGATCTAGACATGGACCCGTTTGCACAACACTTCTCAGCGCTCCAGGAGGCGGCACTGGTTCCTATGAAGGAAGACTTGGCGGACTGGCTCAACAGGTTACTGGGTATCAACGTCTCTGTGGACAACTTCATGGAGGTGGGATTGTCAAAGATATTATGACTAATTTTTTGTCCTTTTATCTTTTTTGCATTTATCTGAAGTATGCATTCCAGACTTGACTACGTATGAAGAGACTCCACAATTTACTGAACTCGCAAAATGAATTGGAATGTTTTACCGTACCACAATTGCCACATACTGTAAAGCAATTTACAGTAAATTATGGATGCATGCCTGAAACTTTTAAAATGTAAACAATGCAGCACCTTGAACATGGACAGGGGGCGTCACTAAGCTTATAATGACGATGTCATGGGAATTTTTAATGCTTCAAAACTCTGCGTGCGCTGGGTTCTGGCATTGCTGAGGGGTCTGAACAATACTTTGTTGAATTTTGTACACATATCGAAAACAATTAACTTTTATTGATATCTATACGTATTTTTTACAGGCACATTGCAATTGGTTATTCCTGTTTTAAACTTAAATTTGCGAGTAAAACTTGAAACAGTCAGCTGTAAGGTTTGAAATTAGATTTTCTGAGATTATACGTCGTATACACAAAATGTACTTTATTTTATGTGGTGCACCAAAATTTTTAGGTTGGAAGCACTAGTCCAGTGCACCTAATCCCAAGTAGGAATTTCAAGCCCTGGTATACTACAGTCCTACTACTACATGTACGAGTACTACTGTAGTTACCTCCATGAAATGTCATGGAATGGAGGTTATATTTTCTGTTATGTGTCTCTGTCTGTGTAGATGATTACTCAAGAATGGCTGGATGGATTGGTTTCATTCTTGTTGTGTTGGTGGGGTGTGATGAAAGCTCGAATCGATGAGATTTTGGGAGCCGTATCTGTCGTTATAATCGATGTAATAATATCAGAAATCACCCCTATATTTGAGATATATTGGTACAGTCATCGTGCTCTATGTGTTTGTTAATGGGCTTAGCTCAAAGCAGATGGTGAGGTGACAGCTGTTTGGGGAACAGGTATGCATGTCTCACATACTGTACTGCTGATTTGAGTGACATGGTGATTAAAATGCCATTAGGTCCTCTCATCTGGGTTGGGTGTCAGAAGTTTTATGGGTGATGCAGATGTTCTGATTTTGTTACGATAAGGGACAGTTGTTAGTTGTCTCTTTCGTAGCCAGTGGTACTTGTTTTTTAGCAGACGGGGTTGGCGCCAAGTATTCATCTAACAGTTGATGTAGGGCTGTCAGAGGAAAGTGTGCATCTCGTTTTTGTACCGTGTGAACAGCTGATGTTATGACATATTGGTGGAAAATCAAATCACCATCTGACTAAAGTTGGCCACATCCCTTCTTCTTTCTGAGTTTCCCAACTTCCTCCCACCACACAGCTCTGAGGCACATAGTCGAACCTCAATAATGCTGACAACCTTAGACATTTTAAATGCCAAACATCAAGCTTAAGGAACACCACGCTACCATATGCCGTCGACCTCTTAAACGCACATTACACAATTAAGTGTCACATTTTGATAATTACTAATCAGATGGACATCCTCTGTGTCATTAAATAAATACACCACTACTTTCCCATAACATTTATATTATATAACCATTACTCTCAAATACAACCGACTATAAACATACATACCATCCACAAAAAGGCAATAAATATTTCATGGAGGTATGAGGTCCCCGAACTCTAGTTGTAACTACCTCCTGCTTGTCTAACCTTCATTGACGTAACATTGATCCAAAATGAAAGAGTAAATGAAAGAGTAGATGTTACATACTGTGAAAAGTTGTCAACAACTAAAGGAGTTAATAAACAATAAACAATAAGGCACGATCTAGACACGGTTTTTCCCGATATCGGCGAGCCAACAACCTCTCGCCGACAGCTTTTTTACAGCGTCTAGATGGAACTGCAATATCGCCATAAAGATATCGGGGAAATTTCTCCCGAAAGGTCCGGACCATTCATACGATAACTTAGCAGGGGTCCCCGATAGCTTAGCAGGGGTCCCCGACAGCTTCTGCGCACGTGTAGATGTGTCCCGACTTCGGGAGGGCTCATTAGCATACAACGCGGGTTCATTAGGCTATATAGCTGTTTATGACTGCAAGCACCATGGGTGTCCCGCGGCTAACGTTCCAGATCCCTCCCGACACATCCACAGATATCGGTAAAAACTGTGTATAGATTGGGCCTAAATGACGATCTCTTCTTATAGGTGCTTGAATCTGGTGTTGTGGTTTGCCAGCTTGCCAACTTCATCCAACAGAAAGCCCAGCAGCAGGCAGCCACAGCGAGAGGTGGCGGAGACTCCGCCATCCCCAAACCTGTCAGGTGTTTCAAGAACGCCAAGGCCGGTAGCTTCTTTGCTCGAGACAACGCCGCAAACTTCCTGACCTGGTGCCGCAACCTGGGCGTATCGGACGCTTGTTTGTTCGAGTCGGAGGGGCTGGTGTTACAGAAACAGCCTAAGGAGGTTTGCCTGTGTTTGATGGAGTTAGCCAGGTTGGCGAGTCATAAGTATGGGATTGACCCGCCAGGTTTGATACAGCTTGAGAAGGAGATAGAGCAGGAAGAAGTGAAGGAGGTGGTGGTACCCAGGAAAGTGTCAGCACCAAGATCACCCAAGAAGAGACAGAAGACAGCAGGGACATTGGATGATGAAGTAAGTGTTATAGATGTTTGTAGAGGCGATTGCTGTGATATTAATGATCTTAACAATTTTTACTTAATGTTTGGTTAGGCCATGTTGATTTGATTATATGGATGACACCCACTGACCACCCCAAGAAGGAGGGAACGTGCAAAGGAAAAAAAAAGTTTGGAAAACAAGTTGCCTGCTTCATCATGAAATCTAAGTGATAAGGTGTTTGATCACGTCGACCGATGATGATGATGATGATGATGATGATGAAGTGATAAGGAAGGTTGAACAAATGACTGAAAGAAAAGAATATGGTATACCGGTACTAAACAATTTATAATCCGTTGTTTTTGTTTTTTCACATTTTCTTCTTTGATTTCGTAAGACTTTACTCATTAGCATCCATTTTCCAATGATTTAAAAAAAAAATTAATGGCATACATTTGCTCATTTTGCAGCTTCTTTGTATGATTGATAGTATGGTCAATAACATGCATACGATTTGTCCTTAATATTTCTGGTTGGAAAAATATTATGGATAAAAATTTGAGGAGATTTGAAAATGAAGAGACCTGTTAATAACATTAGGATGAAGTAACTATTGTTATACATTGATTGTAATATTATATATGATTGTTATTTTTCTCTCAGGTGCAGCGAATATCTGGCACCTGCCAGTGTCACCACACTCCCTTCAGTTTGGAGAGGCTCTCAGAGGGACGGTACCGCATCGGCGACAAGATCGTGTTCATCCGCATGCTGCGCGGTCGCCACGTGATGGTGCGCGTGGGCGGGGGGTGGGACACGCTGCAGCACTACCTGATGAAACACGACCCGTGCAAGATGATCATCGTGGGACGGGACGGTACGCAGCTCGCCTCGGCGCCGGGAACTCAAGTACACACCATGACTCCTGATAAACTGATACGTGACGGCTTCCTATTCTGTAGGGCAAACTACAAAACACCCAGCAAGTAGTGCAGCTAGAAAGTCTGCTTGGAATCTCTCACAATTTTACCAAACATGATTGAAAACATAAAATGCTTCCTTAGGCCACACCAATTTAATTTCTTGGTTCACGGATTTATTCATAAAAGATATGGAGCGAGAGGGCGAAATAAAAATAAAAATTGTAAAATGGTTGGGGTAAAGGTAACGGCTAATCCAAAGCATAAAGAAAAAAAGTTTTCAGCTTGAAAAAAGTACAAAAACACTATTTTTGTACAGTAACAGCACCTGTACCCACACTTTAAGGAGCTTATAATATAAAGGCCAATTTGCTACACCAGAAAGTTGGTGAATGGTTTCATTAATGGTGAAAATTTGCTGAGTGGTAATTTTTATTTTTATTTTTTTTCCCAAAAAATAGGAGCTATTTTTTCCCCCAAAAAATAGGAGCGAGCGAATCCGTGAACCAAGAAATTAAATTGGTGTGGCCTTATTATATCCATTCTATGTATCTGTAAAGTTTCATAATTTTGGTAGATTAATGTTTTCAATTTGTTTTCTTAGCTATGCAACCATATTTTTTCTCTGTTGTTTCAATTGTCTACTGTCTTCATCGACTTTGCACTGATTGAGACATCTGCACAATGTACAGAAGGAAAAAAAGGTTGCGTCATGTAAGAAACCCGGGAATTGTTGAATCCATTCCATGCCGTTTCTCCAGCAAACTTGAAGAGACACTGTTTTCGTGTTCAAGTACTATGCAGATTACTATTCAGAACCATTTAAATACTTTCATTTTTCTTGAGTCTACTATGTTTCAGACATAGAATATTTAGTACTAACTTATATCATATATATGCAGTTAACATATCTCATGTTCTCTCTTAGATATCAATATTTATACTGTCAGAACCTCTTTCTTTGTCAGGGTAATTTATTATTAAACATATTTCATCTTTTGGTCTTCACATGATGAGTTAGACACTGATATTTAAGGAAGCAGCTATTCTATATTCATGGTCCAAGTATTAGAAACTATCATATTTCTAAAAGATGATACATTTCACAAGCAGTTTCAAAAATTGTTATCATTTGGATCTACAACGGTTACCGTATATTATACAGACCCGTTGGTTGAAGTTGATAAAGAGGACTTAGTGCGTTTGTGTGATTTTTTTTTCTTAAATTTGTATAGGAAATCTAAAAACACATGTAGTCCTTTATATATGACTCATTTCAAGCAATATACCTGAGTAAGCAATATATAATTATACAATATACATGTAGAAACAAACAAGAGGCAAACCATGTTAGGTTAGGATAAAAAGGTACATGTATTCTTTTAGTACATGTAAGCAATCTATGGGTGCCTAGTACAAAATTGATATTGTTACACAGGTGAGATAGGGGTTTAGTATTTGTACAGTACTTCTATAATCTGTACTGTCTAGTGGGTTCCTTAAAGCGAGTATCTCAATGAACTGTGCCACATTATGCTAGAAAATTCTTGAGTCAACTCTAAAAATGAGTAGGCAATTGGAAACTGCAGTGTCGCAAATGAATTAAAAACCAATGTTCAATAATCAGCAGTACATAAGGCCACACCAATTTTATTTGTTGTTTCCTGGATTTCCCGACCCCATTTTTTCCGATTTGTAAAAAAACAAATTGATGGCCACACCTCGTGTTGTCAAAATTTCACTGCCTTTCCTTTCTAAAATTAACTTTGGGCCTCCAAGGACCCCCTAAATGTTGAAAGTTTAGGTTTTCCTGTCCAATCTCTCCTACCCCCGACTTTTTGAAAGTTTTTTTTTTTCGACCGACCGACCCAATTTTTTTCTGAAAAAATCAGAGAAACAAGAAATATAATTGGTGTGGCCTAAGGAGAGATTTGCACTGTTATGAAAGGATATTCACTTTGTGAATGTCCGACACATTTTGGTGCAGTCCAAATAACATAAACTGGCATAATTTGGCACAGTATAGTGAGATACCCACTTAAATAAAATTCACAGTGCCATAAGTAACGAAGAAAAAGGAATGGTGAATGGTGTTGTTGTCTTGCCACTCAGTTTATCAAGATGTAAATGTATGACCAATGTTGATAGAGTGTGTGTACATATTATTAGATACGATGAGAGTGCAAACGTTAGTTTGTATATGTTGTAAATTTTATGGTAGCTACTAATTGTACATTTTGATATAGGTCTTTGTATACTTAGTATGACAATGGGAGCAGGTGTTAGAAAATAAGCAATAGTCAAGAGGGTATATTTTACTAGGTGATTTATTTGAAATGGCAATCTAAAATAAATCCCAGCAATTCAAGCCTTTTATAATTCTCACACCAACTTACTCCAACCGATTCATTTTAAAATTCCTATATATGAATAGTCACAATTTTTTTCAAATTTAAATATTAAGAAAAAGGCTATGTTTCTAGTGGAGTAAAATTTAACTAGGCTGGGCAGCGGTGATATTATGCAGTATTTGACTGTTTTGTAGTTGGCTTTCCAACCACTTAAGCTTAAAAGGCTGAGTGTAATTGCTAATAGGTGTGGTGACCAGATGTCATCTCATACAAACCAGATGTTAACGCATATATAGGTCTACTCTAAAGGTGGTATCTCACTGCACTTGGGGCACCGTTGTGGCACTGCAGGGTTTGAAAAATTGCTCAACGAATTTCAGAGATGATGAAAGAATTTTCTTACATTTTGTGTACTATTTTGTTGTCTTCTATGTCATACTTTTGCGTATTACGCAATATCTGAATTATAGATGGCGAAAATAACACGACAGTGCCACAGCGAATGAACCCCGCAGTACCGCAATGGTGCCCCAATTGCAGTGAGATACCACCTTAACTGGAGCTCATTGGACACATTTGTGGCATAGGATATTGACAACAAATGAACATACCATATATCCTCTCTAATGCAAGGAAGAAAAAGGGTAAACATGACAAAGGTTTTTGATAATGTTATCAGAGATTGACATGTGTTCAAAATGCAGTAAATTGATAACGTCTGTTTTATTGTTGAGTATTAAGGGATCAAGCCAGACCTATTATTATATATGATATGTTTTTGTTTTTTCGGAGGTGGAATTGAAAACTAGATAATTTGTGTGACCCATCGAGCTTATTGTATATAGAAACTGGGATACTAACTGGTGTATGTGTGTGTGTGTGTGTGTGTGTTCATATCCCCAGAGATCTTTATATTGGTGACTGGTTGAAATTTACTTTCTGACTAACTTACAGTTACTAATTTTGTTATCTTGTGTAGATACTATTTATGTCTTATAAGTTGCTACCTGATTGTCTTTCGTTCCATTGAGGTTGTAATTTAAACCTTCCAGTTAGATATATATATATTGCCATATAATTATCCATATGAATGCAGTTGTGTCAGTTGAGTATCATAATTTGAATTTGTTAAGTATATATTAGATATAAGATATGAAAAGCCCAAATTATGGCCATTGTGTAATGATATTCATTATTGACAGGTTGGAGTGTTCAATGCAGTTTTGATGTGATTTCTGTATATATTTGCAGTATATTCAATTTGTTGCTTTTGAATTTGATAATCTTTTTTGCTTTGAAATGCTGCTATGATTTCTATATACCGATATGCTTCCTAGCAATACACTTGGGGATATGGTGATATTTTGTATTACTTATGTGTGTAACAATGATTTTGGAATTCATCTGATCTGTTCATAATCTTGATAATAACAAATGTACAAAATGTACATTCCATCTTTAGTCAGTTGTCACTATTGTACACAGTTCTATCGATGACTTTTCCTTAGAAGCTTGCTTTCTCTGACAATTAAAGTCCTTTAATATGTCATCTTGATTTCAATTTTCATCATTTTAGGTGGCAAGATGGTCTTGTGGTGAGGTTAGTTTGTTGACTTAGAATAAAAAAAGTACAACGCTTGAATGCCTAGGATATAGTATAATTTGTGCCCTTAGAAAAGGCACTTAACACCTATTTTCACTCTTCTCTCATGCTGGTGAAAATGAGTAACTTTGGTTAGTGTTAGCGACGTCTTGTTGGATTGAAAACCAGAGGCCCTGTGTATGGGGAAATCTACACCTTGTCCACCACACTAAGGGTAGGGGACCAGCCCAATTCTATAGTGTATCAATTCTAGAAGTCTCAGGTACTATACAGCTTGTACTCCATGCTGAGAACTTTTTTCACTGCAAGATGGACCAAACTTAGAACTGAAGAAGAAAGTTTTCTGCAACATAACCAAATATTACCGTAATAGCTGATTCACTGTTTTTGTTTCCTCGTTTTATTATTGTAAGCACATAGTAATTCAGTATGCTACAGTCACATATGAATACTATAACAAGAACCATGCATCAATCAAGTTATCAATCTGCCAACTTTTATTATTATCAATTGATAGTTACCTTGTCATTGTAAATGTTCAAACGAAATAGTGTTTAATAATTATAAGTACTGTATTACATTATTGATCACATTGATGACAAACATCACATGTCCATAAACACAGACTGAAGCAATTGCCTCTTACTTCATACATGTTTGGATTGTGTTTATGTTAATTCACTGATAATGACTTCCCATCCTTGCACAGTATTTGGAATACTTAACACTTAAATGTGGCAAGATTGTGCGCCCTGCATATTGCAGTTTTGAAAATATACATTTTATATTTTGCTTGTAATACACGTACAAAAACAGAAGACAGTTGCAGCATTCATATTGGACTTAAAGTGATAATTCATTTCAAAGAATGTATCAAAAAGTACTCAGAATCAGCTTTTGAAGACATGGATTTTTACAAAAGCATGACAAAATGGAAATAAATATTTTATATGGATAGGGGCTAAATAATGTTTACCCTGACATTGAAGTGAATATTTTATTTATTTCCACGTTATATGTTGTTGTAGAAGTCCTACAGACTTCCACATATCAATGCCAGACATCTTCAACATTCAAGAAAGCTGCCATTATTTACTAGAATCTCAAAATATACAAACTTGATTGTAACAAATAAAAGTCTCAAATCCTGATTGCACTTCAAAACCTTCACCACTTATTGTTACAAAACGTAACGTTACAAAAAAAAGTCATATACATGTACAAGAAAGTTGTGCATGAAATTAACACGAAATGTTACCTGTTGGTCTCAAACACTTTCAATTGTTGCTCTCAAAAAGTTATTAGGGAATTATTTTCAATCTAAATATAGAAAGGAAATGTCAACCAATGGATTCCATTGAAATATAGAAAAACAGGTGACATTCTTCTTTTATTTCTTAATTTCTCCTGAACTCTGAATGTACAACATTCATATATATTGCATGATTCTAAAGGCAAAACTTAAGCATTTTGGGACAGCCTACTATTCATAAGTATGTAGGTGAAGCTTCTGTTACAATCTTTTTTCTTGAAGATTTTGCTAAATTCAAAATGTGATTTCACTACTTTGTTAAAGCTAAGGGCACAACCCCCCCGTACATGCAAATACGTGCTGTCTACGTGCCAAAACGTGGGCAATCTTTTGGTATCTGTAGGGAATCCGACGGATTTTGGAGCAAGCAGACACGCCGTAGAACTTTACGTGTAGGCAAAACTTTGTGTGCCATTGGGCTGCAGGTTTGCCCCCCGTAACTGCCAGTACAGGCAACGCGCCTGCCCTGTACAGCCTGAACGTTTTCAGAAATACGTAGCGGACGTGGCCTCCCCAAAAAAACGTACGGACAAATTGCACGTATGCCGGGTTGTGCCCTTAGCTTAAGTTTGTAATTCTCTTTGGTACCAGTTCTTCTACAAATACTCCCTATTTTCATGAACATACTTCTTTCTTTGTAATTCTTAATTATTGTCATTCCTGTGTTTTGCTGTATTTGAACCCTATATCTACACCAGACTTATATGTCTCCAAAGGTCCCAAACTCCGTTGCAAGAGCTAGCCCCAGGAATGCGATGTACACTACGATCAGGTAGATGCCGTACCATCTCCCCACCTTGAACTTGGAAGCTGGGATGAGGATGAGCGAGGAAAGGAGGCTGAACCCCAGTGATCCCGCTAAGACGGACTGGAGTAACGTGCGGTTCAGCTGAAAGGAAAAAAAGGTGAAATAAACCGGTATTAGTTTCAGAAAACAGAATTAACACTATACAGTGTTAGTGGTGTGTTATTCAGCACTAAGGACAGGGACACACCAACCTTAATGGTGTGTTATTCAGCACCAGGGACAGGAACTCTAACCTTAATGGTGTGTTATTCAGTACCAGGGACAGGAACTCTAACCTTAATGGTGTGTTATTCAGTACCAGGGACAGAGACTCCAGCCTTACAGGTGTGTTACCAAGCACCAGGGACAGAGACACCATCCATACTGTTGTATTATTCAGCACCAAGGACAGGGACACCAACCTTAAAGGTGTGTTATCCAGCACCAGGGACAGAGACACCGACCTTAAAAGTGTATCATTCAGCACCAAGAACAGGGGCCATCCCTTGTTGGCATAGTTTTTAGCAAAAAATTCCCATGAAATTGGTTTTTGGCTATAGTTAACACCTCAAAACTGGGCTACAGAATCAGACTAAAGGAACCAAAAGAGGAGAGAAAACACATACTCTTCGAGAAAATGTCTGTACAACAGCAGACTTACCGGGAAGTTCCAATGGTCCCTACTCTTGATGGTTGCTATAGTGCAGGAGATACCAATGCCCATCAGCATGTCTGTGAACGGTTAAGGACTATAACGTACCCTGCTTAACTCGAAGGTTCATCTGCGTTGGTAGCTGGATTAAACTTGAACTGTATTTTACAACAAAAAATTGGAATTATTTTCAAACATCCAACTCTAGTCTTTGTCAAGGAATTACATATGATTACTAGAGACTTCATGGTTCTGAAAAGGATACTGAAGAGTGGTCCACCGAAGCAGGCTGATACTCCCATCCTCGGGAAACCCTGCCTGGCCATGGCAGTGTCTGCTACCAAGTCTGTGGAAAATCAGGAAGGGTTGGGGTTAAAATCATCCTTATCTGACACAAGATAAAATACTTTCAATGTTAAAAAGAACAAGGTCAGGTCTTTGTCTCCTGACATTTCATCAGGAGGGTGCAAGGCAGGAAATTTCTTTTGTACCCAACTAGAGACTTAATACCTAGCTGATGTCTTGGTGAAAGTCTGTTACCTTCTTGAATGTAATGGCTAACGCAGTTTGGTGTCATTGCTGCAGTGTGGTTGTGAAGAATTCAGTCCCAAACATGGCTAAGGTTATACCCCCTTATCATGATTCATGACTGAAGCTGATTTTCTTATCAATACAGCTTTCCTTGCTCTACCACAACCTCTGTTGCCCAGTAACTGCAATTTAGTGATGGTGGCAATGTAGCCACTAGCTCATGCAATGTGTCAGTACCACCAGAGTCGGTGAGACTGCAGCACTGAGGCAATGTCCTTAACACCAAGTGTAGCATGTAGGGTAACTGAAGGTGATGCTGAATGATGACAGAATGTGCAGCTACACAGGCAAGCTCAACTGGTAGCAGCCTCACAGTTGAGCTCCTGGTTCCAATTAATTGGAGACCCTGGTTCAATCCTGAGAAGGGCATCTTGGTTGCAGCTGCGCCCGTCTTTTGGAAGGGACTTAAAATGGGGGCCTTGTGTCTCAAACATGTTAAAGGGAGGGGATGTCAACCCCTCCCTGTAAAAATATACCCTGCTACTGAAACACCATGGAAACTTGCTGCTGTATGTGCCACTATGCACTAAATTCATCTGAATGAAGAAACGGTCACACAGGCAAACCCACCTCCAATACTGTTCCCCCATGCCAGCAGGGTCAGCCCCAGGATGGCATCACTGATGTTGAAGACGAGGCCGAACGCCTGCAGCAGGTTCACGATCTCGTTAGCCGTGGCGTAGATCCAGACCACAGACACGACAAAAGCAAGGTAGCCAAAAGCCTGGGGAAAATAACAAAAGCAGTATTTTACAAATAATTCAAATGTTTAACTGCTAGCCAACACATTTTGATGATCTTTACCCAGTGAAAGATGGGGTAATCTTTGTTGTCAGTGGCCTATAGCTACGTGGTGTGCTATTCAGGAACAGGGACACCAAAATCAAAGCATGTCCTTCAGTACCAGAGACAGGGACAGTAGCATTAGTGGTATGTTATTCAGCACCAGAGAATGGGCCGTCTGTCTTGGTAGTGTGTTACTCTGCACCAAGGACAGGGACACCAGCCTAAATGACATGTCACTCAGCACCTGGGACAGGGACACCTGCAGTGGTAGTGACTCATTCAGCACCAAGGACAGGTGCACCGGCCTGAATGACATGTCATTCAGCACCTGGGACAGGGACACCTGCAGTGGTAGTGACTCATTCAGCACCAAGGACAGGTGCACCGGCCTGAATGACATGTCATTCAGCACCTTGGAAAGGGACACCTGCAGTGGTAGTGACCCCACCAGCACCTGGGACAGGGACACCAGCCTAAATGACATGTCATTCAGCACCTGGGACAGGGACATCTGCAGTGGTAGTCTGTTATTTAGCACCAAGGACTGGTGCACCAACTCATCCAAAGTTTTGTCCTTACCCAACTGTGGATGGGGCAATTTTTGTTGTCAGTGGCCTTAGTGATATGTTTTTCAGCACCAAGAACAGGGATGCCAAACTCATGTCCTTACCCAGTTGTAGATAGGATAATTTTTGTTATCAGTGGCCTTAGGGATATTTGTTAAGCACCATGGGAACCAAACTCATTCTAACTGGAGTGTTTCTCCTTACCCAGTGGTAGATGGGGTAGTTTTCACTGTTGGAGGTGCAGAAGACAACAACAGCCAGCAGTGCTCCACACATCAGTACCACTGCCCACACTGGCATCACACCTCCAATCTTATCAAAACCATCTGAGACATAAAAAAAGTTGATTTGGTAAGATTGTGTTGCAACATCGAATAGATCATGTCCAGTAGTCCTGTGTTTGAAAAGCATCTCTAAGTTTATGGTTGTTTCAGAATGCATCAAACTCAATTACTTCTTAAATCAGTAGTCTTAGTTTCCAAAGGAGGTTTTCTAAGTGTTTCTGATTTGTAGTTGGAAAAAATTTGTACTAAGGTAGCAATACACTGGAAAAGCATCTTTGCAGTGTCATACAAATTTACAATGGAGAGGTTACTATGAAAACCAGGTAAATAAAACCATCTCAAAAATTTCAATACTTACAGTAACTGTCAAAACTAAAACAACTTTCTTCTTCCTCAAAAATGTTCATTAAGATATATTCCAAGCTCTTTATTGAGTCTATTTTTAACAAAGAAATACACATAAAAAGAAGAAATTTGCAAACTCAGGGATAACTTATACTCACTATTGATGGCAAACACAACAAAGAGGGGTCCAGTGATACAGTGAAGACAGTTGAGAGGGCGGTTCCAGTTGTGGTTATCCTCTTCAAAGTCCACAATAGACACAGTCAGGTTCAACACCAGCTGAATGGGGGCCTAGGGTCAACACAAAATAACAAACTTTACACTGGATATCATGCTCTACAAACTCATTTGTATAATTGTCACAGAAGTAGAGTGTACCTGAGGTTACAAAATGCCTTGTATTTATGTATGCTGCAACACTGTGATGCCCCAGGATTTCATGGTGGCATTAACTTTGCCAGTGAACATCAAATCAGAATGCAGGGTATTCTAAATCTATCTAAAGCATAGCCATAACATAGCCCAAAAAAGTGATGTGGAATAGTGATGCTCTTACTGAGATTAAACCCTAACCCAAAGCTTGTAAAATATAACATAAAAGAACTACGGTACACATCATATTTACAAGACAGTGCAACTCATACAGCAATTTAACACTAACCTTGAAGATTTCGTACCCCTTGCCGAACGTGCCCTTGTTGCGCCACCCTGCTGTGTCAATGGGGTTCAGCCCCTCCCATAGTTCTGCACCCAGTCCTGATAAACCACCACTCCCAATATTCTCCTCTTTGATGCTGCCAAGGAGAGGCATTCTTTCTCCTGACAAATGAGATACAAACATGTCAGAGTGTTACCTGAAATTATTGTAGAGCTTCCACCCTATCTATTAATCATCATCTATTAATACTCTGGAAAAATCTAAATAAAGGAAATCTTTTCACAGGCTGAATAAAAATTTTACCTGATACTTTTCAAAGATAGGTCGAGAAACAGGAAAAACACTATTTTTTTACCCAAGGCCTCAGTGACTGTTCCCAGCCGTTAGTGGAAAGACTGCATTAAGTCCTTTTGTGCCCCCCTCCCACTAAGCTGTATAAAATATCTACCTGAAGTGCTGAAGGAGTTCCTACTCAGGTCCACACTAGTCTGAGGCTGTAGGGTGGGATTGGCTCCAGCCTGTCCCCCCAGCAATGGTCCAACTGTCACCCCTTCTGTTACCTGTAATGTTCCTGGGGTATCCACAAAAACAATTTGATAGAGCTCTCATATTGTATGGTACAAGTACAAGAACTTTCATATAAACATGTGTCAACAGTTTTGAGACCTGAGCTGTACTTATTTGGTATACATGACAGGGCTTTAGCCAGCTCGAAACTTTTTTCCGTCAGCCAATTCCAATCGTCGCGAAAACCGCGAAAATCAATTAGAATGACTGAACTGAGACCTTGAAAAACGGGTTTTAATGAGATTATCGTATGCGAAAGGGCGCCGACACACATTGTCAACAATCATAACAATAGCAAAACAAACAGTGTGTGGCTTTTACGGCCGTGGACGGCGTCCCCAAGCCGCCTGAAGCTTCCACCAAGGATTTTTGTCCGTCAAGGTTGACGGATTGGTTTGAAAATTTTTCCGTCAGACGCAACAAATTTCCGTCAATTGACGGAAAAACGGACGCTGGCTAGAGCCCTGATACATGATGAGTTTTAAGATACAGTAAAATTCTTTCTTTCTTTCTTTCTTTTGGGGTATCAATCAAGTGATGACAATACGTTTGCCTCAATAGCCTAGTTTATTCAAGAATAGACGTACAAAACCATGGACAAAGACAACAATTACGAGGCAAATACATAATACTAAAGATGCTTTGGCATTCATACAAACTTATAAAAAATGCACTAATCACCATGTAAAAATGTACAAATGTCATGAAACATGCACAAATTACTATCATAATGCAAAAATGCACGAATCTTACAAAAAAGACTGAATTTCCATAAGATTCCTGTGTTTTTGCATAATGCTTTGTGCATTTCTAAGAAGATTCAAAATTTCATTAAATCTGTGCAAATGCCTGGTCATCCCTGAAGTTAACAAATTAATGTATCTATTTCAGAATCTATGAAAAGTCTCCTTGAATGCCATCATAGCACATCCAATGAAATCCCTCCTTACAACTCACCTGCAAGAATACCAGCTCTGAAACTCTGTGATTGGATGCTGCAATTGTTATCATCACTGACTACCGGTATTTCTGAATCATCTGCTAATAAACAATTCATTGTGATGGATCAAATCAGTAATTAAATCATCAATTAATAATCAATTGACAACAATCAGTGTAACAAAAATATAGGCAAATCAAGTCTGAGAAAAGAAAATATGAAATTATAAAAGACTAAGTACAAAATCACAACATAAACTTGAAGATATCTGCAGAATTTTTATTTTTCCACGACATACCTGGTACAAGATGGTAAATGAATGTGTACTTTATTTCTAAGTTCAAAGATATTTTCATGATAAACAAAGTGCAAAAATAAAGCTACAGAATGATATAAATAAATGTAGCTACTCTCATGAAGCTAATTGTTTAAGGCAATTTCTCAACTGATACCAATTTAGCAAATGAGTGACTCATAATTTTTTCCCAGTTACTGTCCATGTGATAGAATACCATTGCCACAAATGATACACACATCTTTATTGACTCTCTAGTCCTGGTAAAAACAGAATATTGCAATTTTAAGACACTGCCAAACTACACTGATGAGAATGGGTGTGTCCTAGGAAGAGTGTTTCATAAAGCCTCATACCTATTAGTAAGTAGAGACTCATCTGAATGTCACACATCTTTTTAAAGTTCACATAGTAGCTGTTGTTCTTTCCTCGGCTGTGTGACAGTATCCATCCTCCTACGCACGGTCCCCAATGGCTAGCTAACTGCCTATTGGGGCCCTGCTATCTCATGGCCTACCAGCGGTTACTATGGTTGTCACTACTAACTAGCTGTCAGCCAATCAGAGAATAGGCATTTCTTGGGCTTTCTGTTTACGAAAGCCATCTCGCAAAGGCCGCTGGGAAGCTATCAGCCAATCATGTTACGCCTTACATAGCACCATCTTCCTACGCCCGATCCCCAACGGCTGACTGCCCATATAAGGGTAAGCTCATTAATATTAATAAGCAGGGCGGCTAAGAACTGGTCTGAGTGCATCAGATAGCAGAGGTGACCCCAAGGAGTTTCGACACGTCTGTGGTCCCTTTGCGTAGGAGAATGGACAGTATCATGAAAAGACAATACAATAAGGCTGTACCTTTGACGGCCCTTCTCGGGTGGACATGTTTCCCTGAAGGTTGTCTGAAGGTCAGGTACTCCTCATCTGGATCATCTGCCACTGTCCCGTTTACACTGAAGGAAAATATAACGGTTAAAAATTGCAAAAAGGCAAAGAAATGTTAAGAAACGTCAGCAGGGTAACTCTACATAATTTACAGAAAGAAATCACTGTTTTCAGATATCTATTTTGCTAAATCATCATCAATTTTGCCAAAACAAGTAAAAGTAAAGAATAAAGGTCCATTGAAATGCGACCGTAGACATTATTTTGATAACTTTATGTCCTGATAATTCTTTTCATAATTTCTGAACAAGGCTTCCAATACTAATGAACAATTGAGCTTCCTCTGTACATATACTTACCTGTAGTTGTTGCTAAAATCTGTTGGCATTGTTGATTGGCTCTGAGATGCCTTGAGACGTGATTGCCTTATTTTTCGGCCAATTAGGACAACCAACACATATACCACATACAGACCAATGAAACCTGTAAATGAATAAACAAAACAAAGTGATACATAACTAAAATAATGACATTATATCATAATATATTCAGCATAATGCAAGACAAATAATTTAGAGAAGTATTCATGATGAAATTGTACAGGAAAACATTTACATAACAAAACATAAAGCCATCGAAAATTTAACTAACAAACCTTTTAGACTGACTGAATAAGACCTACCTATAGCCTGAGGTAGATTAATGTTCTTGTACCACAGGACGCACCACGTCCAGAACGCCGCGGCAAGGTAGAACACGACATCGCGGAGGAACGGGCGCTGCATCATCTCAAACGGCGTCAAGATTGCAACTGCCCCGACGACGACTGTGGTCACAAACACGCCAGCACCTATGCGATAAACATAGATTTGCAATTGTCATTGGACTGTTAAGGTACCTATTGGCACTGCCTCAGTGGCATTGCCAAAAAAACTTCTAAGATATGTATTGTACACTAATTATGACTGTCTTACCACAGACTTAGTTGCAAAAAGTGTGATCGTGTGGCGTCCCGAGTTCAAAACCTGACATCTCACTGATCTTGTACCCCTGGGAAAGGCACGACTTTCCTCACTTCATTCAGGTAAAAAAATGAGAACCTAAGTTCAGCAAGGGCCGTCCCTCGGATAGGACGTTAAATGGAGGTCCCATGTTTGGGGAGAGCCACACCTCAAGCACGTTAAAGAATCCACCGCACTTATCGAAAAGAGTAGGGGTCCTTCCCGGTATGAGTGGATCAAACCTTACAGTCTGGTCTTCAGGCTGACAATCTTGCAACGGTGATCATAGTCACCTGTTATGACAATCTTTCCATAAATGTGGTAAAACTGAAGCAATAAATAGATAGATAGATAAGAGTGAGTGCATGCACAAGAAAAAGAAAGAGAGATAGAGACCAAAAGAGAAAAAGTCACAATCAAGTTCAGATAGACTGACTTTTATATAATGTATTTATTGTATAAAACTGATATGTGTTATGTCTGAAGCTTAAAAATGTTAACTGGTTATGCAAACAAACAAAATCCAGGCTACTTACCAAATAAGGCTCCGATGGCAAGCCCAGCATTCACACCATTATTGTTAGTGATAGCTGCAACTGCGCTGAAGATGTCGGGAGCTCCATTTCCAAAGGCAAGAATAGTCACGCCTTAAGAAGGAGTTAAGGTTCACTTCCCATCTCTGAACAAACTGAGCTTCTCACATTTCTTTGAAATACATTTTCAAATAAAATTACTGGCGAGACAAATTCTATTACTAGATTACTACACTAACAAGCTTCTGATTTGTTATGGCACCGCACTTGGCCCGCTCGAAACAGTTCGATTTAAAAATGGAGCCCGTGTGATACGCCTTTCGAACCTGTGCGATACGGAAGTTATGGCCCAGTCCGGAACACCCGTATCGAACGTTTTCGCATCACAGGTATGACATAAAATCAAATATATACTGGCTACTACTACTGTAACAGTAAAAGTAACTATTACTGCTACTATGTGCTTTCATCTAGTAACAGACAGTATCTGTATCATTCTATGGTTTACCCATGAAGAGGATATAGCGATGTTCTGGCTGAGTTTCAGAGTGTCGGAGATCACCTTCAGGGCTGAGCAAAAACTGGAGAAAAAGAAGAATGATGAAATCATTTGATGAAACACATGTATTTCATGACGTTAAAACCTGCAGTGTGAAATAGAACTACTCAGGTAGTCAGTACTACCCTAATGAAGGTAACAGTTAGCCCTGAAACATTGGCTGTGTTAATCATTGTACATTGGTTATTACAGGAACTTAAAGAACTTTTTTATAGTAAATTGACTATTATGTAACCGTCACCATTATCATTTGACTCTGTTGATATTCTTGTCATTCTTACGTTGCAAAATGACTTAGTTTATGTTCATGTCATCCTGAGTTATATGTTTTGCTGTATTCTTAATTTTCTTAATTTTGACTGTCATTATATATACTAGTATCTTGAGCAGAAAATGTCTATAAGCTCATTACTGAGCTTTCTGTCCTATGCTCGTTAAATGTATGTGAACAAAATTTAAAAAATAAAATAAAATAACTTTGTTATAAATTGGTACATTTCTGTTAGTTCTTTATAACACATAATTAATATAGATAAGAGAAAGAAATGATGAAAGTGGAACTCACTAGTCGTCTGCTGTTACACCCAGTAGTACAAACAGTACCATTAACCACAGGAACTGTGATCAAACAAGGGAAGTAAAAAAAACAGACTTCAGCATTATTTCATCAAACATTGTTAATATCAAGATTAGAATCATCAAATATTGTACAAAACAGAACTGAAAAAAGGAACATAATGCTCCTGATCAAATGAAGAGAACTTGAATACAACAAAATTATCCAGACTATGAGTAATGAGATAGCATTTTGGCAGAGCCCTCCCCCTCTGTAATTCCTTTAGTTCTGCTGCATATTTTTTTTATGGAAACATGTTTGAGATGGCTTTAATGTATTTATGACAAGTAATGTTTTTTTCCATCTAGTATCTACTTGCACTTTGTTGATACATCAGTGTGTTTTAAAATACAAGACAGTGGGATCCATAAACTGTCTGCAACTTATGATCCACTGCTCATACCAAATCATGCCACTAAGATTAATAATAGTTGGGCATAGCTAGTTGGTGTAAAGTAGTAAGAGAGATAGAAATAAGAAAGGAAAACGATCACGCCACCCATGTTGGTTTATGTTGTATTTAGTTAGAATAACACCCCTATGTTATGTTGGTTCAGTCCTAGAGTTAGTCCGACCACCGACTCCTACTGTATCGCCATGTTGGAATAAAGCTCCTCGATATAGTTGCATCGTGTGCCCAAGAGTCGTTCCCTTATAGCGATCCTTGTCTATACTGGCGCTATCTTCATGTATATAACCTGACATCACAGAACAGAGGATATGGACAGTCCATTGAATATTGCTTCAGAATCAATGTGGCCCTTTGGCCCTTTACCAAATTTGGACTGATCATGACTGATGGGACCAACTTGAACTGGCCGTAGGGGCAGCAATACTCTAACATACACACTAACACAAACACACACACACACACACACACACACTTCCTATCCAATCTATCGTCTGTTTTCCCCACCAAGGGAGACATTACTCTAACCTTAACCCCACTCCTAATCCCTCCTTTACCCTAACCCTCACCCTGGCCGAGTTGACCAAGATGTCAGGCCAAGTTGACAAGGGTGTTGGGTCAAGTTAAACAGGGTGTTGGGCCGAGATGACAAGAGTATTGGGCTGACATGACTGTGCTGAGTAGCAGATCTGTCCTTGGTGCTGAATTCACTCAGAATCGAGTCAGGTGCCGTCATTACAAGTTGTTTGCTACAGGGAGTATATAGCGTGCTGTGATCAGAGTTGAGACTATTGTGGTCAGTCCAATGATGAAGGGCAGAATCGTCCTGATGCCAGAAAACTCACCAGTATGACCATAGCCAGTGGTACCAGGTTTGGCAGAGAGCAGTAGGGGAAGAGTAGGTAGTTGATGAAACCTTCATCTATTCCACAGTCTGATGTGTTCCTGATGAACTCACACTGTAGACTACTGGAGTTCAACTTGTGGTAGTCACGGCACTACGGGGAGGAGAAAACAAATACTGGTAGTCAGTTCTTGTAAGTATACTGGGTTTTATGGGTTTTATATGGGTTTTCGGAAAAACCTGTCCAGTCCAGACAGGGAAGTGGGGCGGAAAACCCTGTCCAGTCTGAAAAGAGGGTCTGCATAGGGGTTCCTGGCAATGCTTAAAACTATTACTAGTACTTCAGACAGCACTTACACTGATACACATATTTTCTCATGTAGTTAAACTGTTCTGTATGTATTGTATGTACAAGATGCCATACATTGTCTGTATCCTCTACAGTTGTCGTGCAATAAAGTTCTTCTTCTTCCTAACTAATATAGTATATAGAATCGGCAGCATAATGAGTGACCCAAAGGTACAATATGCATGCACAGAAAGTTCTGTCAAATGCAAAGTACCCAATTAACACTTATCTGGTAGGACATGAGGGGAAGAGAATTACACCCATTGTCCATCAAACAAGGGATAGTGAGTGTCAGTCAATTTCGGGTTGTTAAATAGTGGCAATACATTACAAAGACATGCTTTGAAAGGTTTTCTTTAAATGATAAGTGTGCAGTACTCAATTTGAGAGCTGGTCTGTTTAAATCCTGGTTTAATAAAATGGCTGTGAAAGGTTTCAATATCAACACGGCTTTAGTACACAATGTTATAATATAACACATTATATTTTACAATGCACTACCATAAAGCCGAGATGGCATTTTTCAAACCCTAGTACAAGTTATGAGCTATATAGAACTATGTATCCTTTTAAAATGATGTGTTTTATGTGTAAAATTACGCCATAAGGCTAATAGCATGTTCAGTCTCAAAGACCTAAAGAGTAGAAGTTTTTTATATGATCAAGGAGCTTTTATCAAATATTGATAAAAGCTCCTTAATATGATGCACAGAAGTAACAATGATGGATGATTTTTGTTAAGTTATAATTTTTGTATGACATTGTGTCACACTTCAAGTTGATGTTATTTCTGTGCTTAGCCATTAAGATAAAGAAATGTTGTTGTATACTAGTACTTAGTAGCTTACAACGTATACCCTCATGCAGACCCTCTTTTCAGACAGGACAGGGTTTTCCGCATTCCGGACTGGACAGGTTTTTCCGAAAACCCGAATCTAATGCCATGGTCAAAAGTGAACCATAATGTTCTTTATTACATTCAGCATTCTAGTGGACTTAAAATTACATACGTTTACATCAAGCTACATTCATTTTTTTGTACTTTAACAGTGTACAAATACTTTTCTGAGCCGGGTGCACAGCGTGCACCCTGGGCAAAAATCTAGGTTGCACAACTGAATTTCAAGTTGCACATTTCACTAAAATTTCTGAAAAAAAGGTACAATAGATATTCCCTTTACTATCATGTTATTTATAAACATGTTTGTTTCAAACTAAAAATCAAGTACAAAGTACATTGACAACAAAATCCAGTTCTGAGGCTCAAAATCTAAGTTGCACCCTGTGCAACCTGAGTTTAGAAGTTAGTTGCACCAAGCAAAAAGTGGTTGCAATGTGCAAGTGTGCAAGTGGGTATTTTGCACGCTGCTTTAATTACATCATCCTTATCTTGTTGAATAAGCAAAACATCTCAAAATGTTGTTACTTTGATCACAGCAAACAACTGATATACTGTCACCTGACTGTCGAGTTCAATCGATTAAACATGGTCAAATGACCGGAGGTCTAAAGAGATTCATATAGTGAGAAGTTATATCAACTCTCCTTCACATTAAAAAATAAACAAAGGATTAAAGAGATCTACTAAAATGCAACATCAGTACTAATATCCCTGAGGTATGCACACTTCAGACCTAACTATGTTTTCCTGGTAGGGAATACATATTGTTTTTGCTGGTGTGTTATTTTTCTTTCTTCTTCTGTCTTACATAGTCACTCACAAACATCCTTTTTTTTTTCTTTGGTTTATTGTTTGCTGCACCTTGCACTCTTTTTTGTTATCTCATGTTATACCTGCATCTCCCCTGAGTGAGATGCCCTTATAGAGGGCTTTGCTCAGTACTAGTTTGAGATTTGAGATTGAGTCTGTCAAGTCTCTCAAGCTTTAAGGTTAGATATTAGCTGTTTGAGTCACTACAAGCAATTTTTACAGGTTTTCGAGAGCAAAACCTTTTTTCTTCTCACACACAATACTATAGGGCAAGCCTAATGGTATTATAGCTATAAAATAACTTGACCAAAGGCTAATGGAGAAAAGGACATGCGTTTTTGCAAAAATGTTCCTTTCGAAAGATTACAGTTTATTATTATCATTGAATTAAACACTGTTTTTGTAGTGTGGCATTATCGTAGAGGCTAGGGTACATGGCAGAATTATGAAAGTTGCTCGTTTCTTTCTTATCACTATCAGAACACTGTCACCTTACATGGAAGGGGAGTGAGAAATTGGTCAGGGTACCTGATCAAGACTATAGTCGCAGTGTCTCTTGACATTTGTACAATTGCCACCTGGATAATTTATTTGAAATTTGATATGGCACACTAGAACATGCCTGGGACTCCGTTACAACAACAGTTTATGTTGTCAAGCCTGATGAATAAGTTTTTCAAACATTTTGATGCTAGTTCAAAGGTCCCCATCAGAGTTTATTGCATTGTTTTTGCCAAGATGCAATTTGACTGTCATTGGGCCAAACTAAATGTACCCTTTAATGTATAGTACAGGGTACTCACAGTGTACAGAGGAAGTTTGGGTACATAAACAGGGATGTACAGGAAGTTAACTTCTGTATTTCAGTACAACAAATTAGTGTGTTTACAAATTCGTTTCAGAGCTTAGAGTTCACTTGTCACAACTAGTTGCAACTTTACCTAATAGAATGCAGTGTATCTCTAGATTATAAGATTCTTTCCTTTATTTTAATTTTATCACCTAGAAGACTACCATCAACTTAGTAGGAAACCCTGTAAAAATACTTCCTGTGCTCACCTCAACCTCGCCTGAATCCGGTTCTGTTGTTGGAATCAGCGCCGCCACCCCGGCTAGTGTCTGTCGCAAAGTTGTGTTCAGTAGAAGCTGTGCTCCCATCGTGACAATATGACGTTCCCCAGGCGTCAAGTCTTGTCATGTCACTATAAAACTCTACTTGACTAAGGCCCAAACCGTCTAAAGCTGGGGAACACCTACTACACACCTACGGGCAGAAGTTGTCAAGATCACGAGACTGCAATTGTACAGCTGTACTGATGCACCGGGGGTCAAAGTTTGCACTGGAGACTGTTTTCCGCCCACGAGATTCAACCCGGAAGTAAGAACTGATACTTGCAGTTTTGATATGTATCGCTAGATGTCGTCCGTGTCTGGTAAATAAATTTGTTCCTTGTAGATGTATGGACCAGAATTTCGCACGTCTATTTGCGGCGTTTTGTTGGGTTCGATGGTCTTTTTAGTATTGGCTCTTTAACAAAGTTTGTTGCACACGTGTGCTGAATTTTTTAAAAGAAATGTGGGTCATTAAATCTAGAGAGAGACGCAATTACAGATGTGCAAAACAAGTCGGAGCCACGCACATCTGCTTGGAGATTAAGTAAACCGGTTAGATAACTTTTTGGTAAGACAAAAATAAACGACGTTTCAACCGTCAAACAGGCTGGACAACCGGACAATAGTTTTTTTTAATGATATAGCTGTTTTCACTAACTATTACATAACTTTGTCGTTGGAATTGTTTCTTCGCTTTGAGTAATTTGGAACCGTTGTTTTCACAAAAGTTGGAAATAATCACAACTGGTTTCGTCTTTTTCACGAGCGCCCGGTTAGCTCAGTCGGTAGAGCATCAGACTTTTAAGCGTACCACGCCTGTGTGATGTGATCTGAGGGTCAGGGGTTCAAGTCCCCTATCGGGCGGTGTCCTTTTGTTTGTTGACCTGTTTTAACTTTAGGACGTAGTTTTGCAAGTTTAACAAAGCATTCGAACTTTGCTGGTCAATGCAAGGAAGTTATCTGGCGCAGATGCGAAAAGCAGATTCCGACCGTACGCTACAGACTACTCAAGTCCACATACAATGAATCAATGAATGAAGAACTCTGTTTGAAAATTACAAACATGAGGCACAGAACTACCACCGCTAAACTACTAGGAATCAGTTGCTGCAAATTGCATGGAGATACATACTTAGTATCGCACTCCTCTAGAGCATCTAGAGACTCTCTCAACGTTGTACCTCAAACACAGAAGAAGTGCACTTCGTTCAATGGTTGATTGTACTATGTATCTCAACGATACGATATACTCTATAGAAAGTAGATTCCCTCACTCAGTTACACATGCGACGTATACGTAGTGCTGACAAATTTAATTCCTCATGCGTCTTGACAAACCGACTATTCGGCTAAACCCATACAAACCTATATTTCCGCCATTACCAAGAGGCGAGAAGAAGCCAAACTTCTAATAAGTTCTATACCAGATCTATCATACCTTTATGTACGTTTTGTTTTTGTTGTGA
Organism: Branchiostoma floridae; assembly: GCF_000003815.2. Taxonomy (NCBI): domain Eukaryota; kingdom Metazoa; phylum Chordata; class Leptocardii; order Amphioxiformes; family Branchiostomatidae; genus Branchiostoma; species Branchiostoma floridae. The sequence continues at coordinate 14,284,978 of NC_049989.1, read as the reverse complement.
TCTGTGCTTAGCTCGGTTGGGCAAAATGTACAATGAAGATCTTCATTCATTCATATAACCTCCTTGGTCATTATGCATGGCAAGCTGCTGAGAGTTGTTGTCGTAGAAATCCCTGACTTACGTTAATAACCTCAACCAATAGTACTTCAAATCAATACAAAAACGATAGGTGTTCACTTTTGTAAATTATTGTGGTATTTTTTTAAATACATCTCTCTCCCGCAGTCGAAATGTTTCATACTATCTCACCTTGCGTGCAACTAGGTTATCATTTAAGATAATCTTATTATAGTACTGTATTGTAGTTTAGACTACGTTGATTTGATTATATGCATGACATCATCTGGGTGATGCGATTTGTGGGCGTGGGAATAAATAAAAAGCTTGGCCCCAAAAAAGTCACCTTCATTATGAAAAGAGATCAGGCAGGTTGAAACATGACTGGAAGCCAGTAGATTCTTCATTTTTGTTCATATTCTTCTTTGACCTTGGTATTCTATGATAGTGTGAAATTGGTATACTGTAAATGCATTTAAGTTCGCGGGGATTTACTTTCGCGGTAGCAGGAAAATGGAGATTTCGCGGTGGTTTTCAGTTCGCGGTAGCGCCATAGACTGCAGTCTCATACTATGGTGGAAAAATGTTCGCGGTGGTTTTAATCGCGGTGAAGTGGTCACCGCGAAAACCGCGAACATAAAACCACCGCGAAAATTTCCGTGTTTTTTTTGTTGCAATCTACGACATATATTTGCTCATTTTACAACTGGTTTGCATGATTTACAGTACGGTTGAAAACTTTTTTTTTTGTTTGCTTTGGAAACGGCCGAAAATTGATGCGCTCGCGGATGTGTTCCATATACATGTACTAGTAACCAAATCAACATGGCCTTGGATAGTAATACACCATGATATAGACTATTACTTTTCAAACAATATTTCCATATTCAATGTTGATATATATTCAAGACATCCGCGTGTGCGTCAATTTTTGGCCAGTTCCCCCCAAAAGTTTTCAAACATTCTGAAATCGTACAAAGCAGCTGTAAACATAGCTATGCTAAATATAGGCTATGGACTGTAAAATATATCAGGAATGGATACGAATATTGTAAAATGCCAAATTCGGCTCCAATGTCAAAGAAGACGATGTGAAAGAACAATTTTAAAAAAAAAATCTAACGTTAGTCTGCTTGGTGTACCATACTCTGTGTGTTTTGTTAATAGGTTCTGTCATTTGTTCAACCTTCTCGATCACCAAGGTTTCATAAAGAAGGTAACGTTAACTTTTTTCCCGCCGAACTTCTTTTTTCTTCGCATGCTCTCATTAACTTTGGATTTCCCAGAAAATGTCATCCATATAATCATATCAAGATGGCCCTAAGTGGTGTAGACAAATTCATCTTTCTAATGCAGTAAGATAAAATTTCCATCGCAATGCATACCAAAAAGCTAGTTCAACTTATGTAGTGTAACAAGCTAGTGTACTTCGCATTTATTATCTTTAAACATGCTTTGTTGTGACCTGCGCTTAACGTTACCCCAGTGTTGCAAAACTGTGCAACAAAAGTCTTTATTCATCCATTGAAAATGTCCGGCCACAGGGGAGTCGACATCTACAAAACGCCGTGAGAACTAGGCCACACCCTTATATCTACTTGGAGTTTATGAAAGAGCAGTCCGGTTAGATAACAATTGAATACGCGCAGACAAAGCAAACGGCCATGTGACTGTTCAAATAGTAAGAATGTACACCGTAACACATTTTTTTCTCAACACAAGTGTCCTTTGTGAAAATGAGAGCGTAAAAGCAACTTTCTTGTAATATGTTATACTTCTACTATTGTATTGGACAACCTGGCTATAGTGATAGCAGTCCGGTTAGATAACAATTGAATACGTGCAGACAAAGCAAACGGCCATGTGACTGTTCAAATAGTAAGAATGTACACCAAAACACATTATTTTTCTCAACACAAGTGTCCTATGTGAAAATTAGAGCGTATTTATGTGACTTTCCTGCTGTAGGTTATACTTCTACTATTGGACAACGCGGCTAGGGATGCCCGTGCGTTGTCAGGAGCCCGGTTAGCTCAGTCGGTAGAGCATCAGACTTTTAAGCGTACCACGCCTGTGTGATGTGATCTGAGGGTCAGGGGTTCAAGTCCCCTATCGGGCGAAGCTCTTTTATCTGGGACTGTTTTTATCGTACCACCTGCACAAAGTCATTACCAGGTAGAAAAGAGCTCTAAAACACAAATCAACTTCAAAATCAAAGTCAGCGCGGTAGACCAGGGGACTAGCGCGGAGTTTACGCAATACTGCAATGCCGAAGATATCCGCACGGAGGCAGCTGTGTCGACAGGTTCGGCGAGGGAATGTCTGTAGTACTAGTATCCGAGCAGATGTTGTGAGCCAAAAGCTTTACGCGTTGTTGCCTCCTTTTGTTCGTTCAATGGTCATTTCCGCGTATTTTTGTGGAAAGCATGTTTATTACAGAAACGGGGAGTTACAAAACAAGGATTTCCAAACATCAGATCTGCTGAGAGATTTGGTTTCTTGGTTGTTGGGCCTTTATATATGTCCTATAGTAGTAATGTTACATGACGCGAAATCATGATTTTCAGTACATTAATACGAACAGAATATTGAAAAACGTACGGAAACCTAGTTTGAAAACGCCCTTTTTTTTACACAAAAACATATCGCTTCACGCAAGTTAGAAGACAAACGCGTCATGCCTACCTCTTATTTTAATTTTCCAACAAAATTATAATGATAATGATAAAGAATGAAGTCTTTGAATTAAAGGAATGGTCATTTCCAGTGCTTTATATCCAAGACATCTTTAAAATTGGAAGAAAACGTGTCATTTCTCCCCCCCCCCCCCAAAAAAAATAAACGACGTGTTTGCATCAAGGTATGAAAAACAATGGATTCTGTCATTTTCGGTGTTCTACGCATATCCGATCAGGTAACTCTTGCCCGCCGTTTCCTGTGTCTAGAGGATAAGGTGCTAAGAAAATATACATCTTAAAAGGGAACCCCGTCCTGCTCCGGTTAAGTTTAGTCCCGCACAAGGTCCCCCCGACAAAGACCTCACACGTGCTCGCAGGCTACCTTTCCTGACCCGTTCTTTGTAAACCATGACCCGCTGAAACACGAGAACTCACGGTCGGAAACAAAATTTGTGACCAGAAGGAATTAGCAAGGAAGTCAACCCCGGAGGTCGAGCCTCCCAGTGCCCTTGCACTTCGGGGAGTTGAAAATTTAAATAGCTTTTTGTGGGAGTATATGTTTTCAACCAAGGGAAAGCTGGTAGCGATTGTTGTGACAAAGTCCTTGTTTGCTTGTTTCTTCGAACGAAAGTGCGTGTCCGTCATTCTAAGGTGAGTAATGGAGAAGATGTAGACAGTTCGGGCTGACTGCAGAAACGGAATGCTCAGGGATAACCAGGGCACGAAACTGAGGATCGGGTTTATTTACGTCCACTGTAAGCAAGGTAAATCCAGCTAAACGTTGTCTCAGCGCCAAACAATTCGGGATAAACTCCTTTCAATCTCTGGATATTTCGGCGAGTGAGGTGGAAGAGCTGCAACACAAGAGAACAAGAGAAGAAAAGAACAGACAAGCGATCGGGTAAAGATAAAGTATTTTCATTTTTCTCTGCTTGTTCGCGGACGAATGACGTCATCTTGTTTCAGTCAGGCTTAAAATCGTCTGAAACAGGTTTTGTTTGTCTCAGCATATTATGAACTGTAAGGTAAACAGGTGTTTCTTGGAGCATCGGAAGTTTATTCTAGTTTATTTATCCCGAATCATAGCGCCCGGGTCGAGATTTCTATCTATTACAGGTCTGTTGTGTACAGGTGGAGTAGGTGGAATAGTCTGACACAGGTTTTGCCTTTCTTAGCATACTATGAATGTTAGGTAAACGGTTTCTCCGGCGAGAGTATTGCAAGTTTATGTCAAGATGGTAGATTTGTTTATTCCGAATCTAACATCTAAAAGGGTCGAAAGTTTTTGTTTAAGGTCTGTTGTCTACAAATAGAATCGTCTGAAACAAGTTTTGTTTTCAAGTGAATCAGAGTTAAACTGTAACGTTATATATATAACTTCTAGAGCCCCCAAAGTGGACTTACACAAATTTTTGACTGACCAAAATGCAGTCTTTGTCAAGGAATTCAGAATTAACGTTATTTTTACCAATCACAGTTTTGTTTGTCATCATATTACGGGCGGTAAGGTAAACAGGTGTTTCTGCTAGCATGGCAAGTTTATGCCTGAGTAAAATGTCTATTTATGCCGACACTAGCATTTAAAAGGGTCGACATTTCCGTTACAGGTCTGTTGTTTACAGGTGGAATGTTGGAAATAACATGTCGTCTTTTGGAAACATGTTCGTGTCTTTATTTTTGAGTTTTCACTTCAAACGCAGGATTTTTATGTCAATGTCCGATGTCATATATAGGACGAAGGGCAGGCTTTCCCGCAAACGTAGGCTTGCCAGTATAGTTTTACTATGATCATTTCCTCGTCGTAGAAAGTTCTGAGTCACTTCTGCTGGTAGACAGCATCTCTGTTGCAGGCACTTGAACGTTGGCAAATAAGTTGAGAGAAAACTTGGATCATTCTAATACGGGGAACAGTGAGTATAGTAACGTTATAACGTTATGCATAATCGAGACTATCCTAACGTTATATATAGTGGGAATCATGGAGTTCGGGTGGGGATGAAACTTACGGGAATTTAAGTTCAGCTTGACGCTGTGACGTTAGGTAGAATTTTTTTAAGGTGATAAAATTTGATTAGCACATTGAATTGGTAGTTGAAAGTGGTAACTTCGATGAAGAGAATTCATGTGAGGCAATCGTTCTACAAATTCTCAATGGGAATCGCGTTAAGTATTTGTAACGTTTAACACGATGACGAATATTTGAACTTTATTTCTGAGTTCTGTTTGTGTGAAGTTCGCATTTACGTCAGCTATAGAGCGTGTTTCTGTGTGAATCCAAACCTTACATGGAGTCTGCCCAAAGTACGTAGTACTACGTGGCCGAGTAGTCACACAGGGAGACTGGCTCGTGTCTCATGTGCGTCAGGCCTACAGCTTACTTTCTTCCGTGACGCATTTTACCGGACATCATGGTAAATACTTTGTTTACCTCAATGAATAATGGAGGTATTGTTTTTGGTGTTCCTCTGTGTCCGAGTCTGTGTGTGTGTGTGTCTGTCTGTCCGTCTGTGTCTCTGTGTTTGTGTTCCGTATATTTGTGGTAACTTCAACTGGTAAGTATAACTTAAGACCCTCGGGATGGATTGTGATGACATTTGGTATGTAGGTAGGTCTTGCTTACTAAGTTTGGGGCATACCGCGGTTTCGTCATTCGTTCATTCATTCACTCACTCACTCACTCACTCACTCTCACTCACTCACTCACTCACTCACTCACTCACTCACTCACTCATTCACTCACTCACTCACTCAATCATTCATTCCGTTCCTCAATATATCTTTTCGACGCATATGATATATTACATTCAGCCGACTTAGAGACCTTTGAGATCCTTTCACCAATCAGTTATATTTAACAATCAAACAACTTTTAAGAGATATTAAGCAGTCGTCAGACGACTTGAGCTATGTAGACTAGTTCTTCGATTGTTATTTCGCACAGAACAAGTTCTCCTTGACATCAGGGCGGGTTAAACACATGAACATGGGGAGAAATTCCTGAGACGACACCAGGTCAGGGGAAGGTACTGACCTGTGACATGTGGGCCTCACATCCTGCTAGTCTACCACATTCCTACAGTAGGACACAACAAGGGAGTGACATCCTCTGTACTTCTCAACTTCCGTCCTACTTCTTCTTACAACCGTCTCGAACTTAAACATCATCTTTATCTCATAATTCCACCAGGTGCCATAATACTTGCCACACACATAAAACAAGCTTAAACACCTATATATCTGTATAAAATATTAATGTGCATACTTTATGATGTATCTTTTATTGTCTTGCATGGCATCCGTGGAATTGTGAGATTTGATGTTTTACAAATGTGACATACGGTTTGGTTTTTACCTTCGTGGAAACGGAGGTATTGTTTTCAGTCTGTGTGTTTGTTTGTCTTGGCGTGTGTCTGCATTTATTTGAATATTGTACAGTGACATCATTTGAGGAGAGGGATATTGTAACCGGAGATTGGCAAAATGTGAAAATCGGTTTGTTTACATAGACAAGTAAAATTTTACTTCTCAAGTCCCTTCGGTACCGAGATAGCGAAGGTGGTCCCCAGGCCTTATAGACGTTCTAGGTGAAGTCCGTCTTTGCTTGGTTACCTATGCCATTTCTGGACACTGTCTTGCAAGACAGCGGGTAATGCCTTTCAGTGGAACTTGGCTAGTCTGTGTATCATCAAGCGTTGTTGTGAACGAGCGTCCAACGAAGATGGTACCCAAGCTTAAACTTGGCAACCAAATTTCATAAATTTTAACCAGGTGTAAGACATCGTCGGAAAGTTGGCAAAGAATTATGAGTAATTCTCCACCTTTTAGAATTAAGGGTTTGATGAGGGTTATCTCAGTTATGCTCCCATGTGCCCCCTTTACGTCTTGAGTTGTCCTTCAAGTGGCCGATGATTGACAAGGAACTGTCCTAAGACTGGTATTTGCGTGTAGTAGTACGTGCAGATTCGCAGCCAAGCGACTCCAGTTTCCAGACCATTTAAATGGACGCCCTGTTTCGCCAGCCGTGGTGGTCTCAGCTCTCCTGGAATGCGTCATCATAGTAAATCTTAGAGCTACTGGTTACATCTAGGTGCTGGGGAATGTATATACCTTTTCGGCCCTTTAGCTAAACAGTTGTTTCATAGTGAGGATATACAGGAACATCTACTAAACGCAGGTGGTGTTTTTCATGAAAGTCTTCTCACGCTGCCAAACAGTAAAGCTTCTGACATTTTTAAGTCCTCAGTTTGCTAAACAGTTGTTACACAGTTTATATCGGGTCATAAGTTAGAATTATGCCTGGCTTCCTACGTAGGAGTATACGGAAAGGGGTTCAAGTGCGACCAATTTGAGCTTCTACTACCGCTGATGCACCTGATGAGTTTGAGTTTTGATTTTTTTTCAGGTACAAAATAATGAGCAAGAAATTTCTATGGCAATTTCCTTGTCAATTTCAATCTAGATCGGATTTCAAAGACAAAAAGAATTATTTTGTGCGTTCCGAGTCTTTTTCTTGTCACTTGATTCATCCTTTTGTACCGTGCATCATCTTCCAACTTCCAATGGCCTATAGGATCACAGTGATTGCCTTACATACCGACAAGGGGTTTTAAGACTTCGAACATTGCTCCGTATTTTAATAGCGGTGAAATGAATAAAAGTTTCCACAGCGATTGATATCTTATGGAAATGAGGCCTTCATATAGTCCGTACTAACAATGAAATAAATCCAAGTTTAACACGATTTCAGTATTGGAAACTTGCTTGCTTGCTTGATTTCAGTATTGGAAACGTTGGTGCCAAACTCCGGACAATCTTAACTTGAATGTTTATCTGTGTTGGTAGAAGCCACGGATAAAGTTGAACTGTAATTTCTAACACAAAAATTGGACTAACCAAATTTTCGACTGATCGACTCCAGTCTTTGTGACACCACGTTATGAGGATAGCACACGTGACTCCGTGAGCAGCCAGCCAGTGGACCATAAGTTGCAGAACTTGAAGTTTCAGGAAAATTTCAGTAAGTCCAATTTTTGCCTGTTGCTGGAATTACTGTCAAACTTATCCAGACGATCTTTACTGGAACTGTGTCACTAATATAAAAGAAAGGATGTGGCCGCGACATGTCTTTAATCTACACATGGATCAGTGATGTCTTACTTTGAACAATATAGTACTCAGTCTAGAGCACTGTCACTGACAACGTTAACGGTGTCATTGAATCGAAACCGGGTTTAAGTATAGCACTTGTACCCGCCAGAAAGGGAACAAGAATACACCCTTGGAAAGCGAAAATCCGAATAAACGTTGGACTGTATGGAAGAGGAAAACATTATTGATCTTATTGCGTCATGAAATAGTCTAATGTAATTGAAAGTGAAAGTGTAATCATAACGTTGTGATAAAACTTTCGACTCTTGCCATGCGAATACTAGGAGATAATTCTTCCTTCAATCCATGGCAGTTTCCATGTCCATTTCATTAAATCCATTTCATTCCTTTTATGGCGAAAAAGGGTTAGGGTTGTCCTCAGACCAAGTTACATCCTGCATGGAATACTTGAAATAGTTTCTCGCTCACCCGTGACTACCTTTGAACTATTCCATTAATACGGAGGGTCTAGCATACTTTTAATCTTATTAGACGAAAATATACGATATGTTATGAATATTTATTGAAAATTTGATCATATATAAATTTATATAAATAGAATGATTATACGATAGTATGCATATAACTGTTTGTAGCGGAATACAAGTAACTCTTACGCATGTTAAATTTTGTACCACCCCTTCTTTTCAAAGTGTGATAGTCCGCTGACTCACTTCCGGGATCCTTCCTCACACAACGGTTTGTTTTAGCACAGACGAAAAACCGTTTGCGAACGTTGGACAAACCTTGTTTGCACCAAGTTCCCCTACCAGCTACTGTTATCACAGAGGGGAAACAGACTGTGTAGACGTTCGCTTGTATCGTTTGTGCAAGTTTTGTGTCTTTTGTTGTGTTCTTTTATTTGTTAATTCGGCGTAAAATTTGAATTTGTGGCGCGATGGCGACCGAGCGTGGCGACCAACTAGTCCTGACCGGTAAAGATGAAGCTACTCTCAGGGAAATGGTAGGTTGGTTGTTTTTAGCTTTTGCATGACGGAAATATGAAGAAAGATAACAATTCATTAGCTGCTCTTCATCCTTTCGTGAAAATCATTTTTAGGACAGGGGGAGGGGGTTCGTGCGGGGGTTTCGGTGCGTGTCTCTTTCTTGGATTTGAGCGACCTTGTTTTTACACGGAAGTTACCGTTATGTCGTTGCAAATTTGTAGACATTAGACTCCCTAATATTGACTGTCAGTATCTGGTACAAATCCTTATTGACTGGCTTAGCCTTTGAATAGCAGGGAAAAATCCTTACTGACAGGTTTAACCTGTCAATAGTGGGGCAAAATTCTTATTGACAGGCCAGCATGTCAATAGCCGCTTTCAATTTGTATTTCTTGTAGATTTAAAATTTTTTAATTGTCATTTCTAGGACAAGCAAAGAAGCTTAGTTACCTGAAAAAACATCAATGTTTTTCATAGGTAGAACTCCGAGAACCGTTAACCGTTATTGATTACATAAATGGTGACGTTAACCTTAAGAGCCCTTAAGGCATCTCTGCATTTACCTGGATTTAAATCTGAGATGACTCAAGGTCATTTGGCTTTCACAAAAGAACAGTGACTTGCAGTGAGAAGGAAGAAAGCCCTTAAGAACTCAAGTCATCATGAATAATTTCAAATCATCAGACCAAAATTAAGGATAGTGAGAAATCTTTGAAATTTGACCTTGTTATATAATTTGCAATTGTCAGATATAATAACCCCACAGAAATCAGAACGCATGTGTGGCGCCAGGAATTCTAGGTAATATGCCAAAGGTAAAGGCCTCAAAAAAGAAACAGTCCTTGTCTTGATCATTATTTCGATTAATACAACAACGTCCAGACAAGTCTTAATTGTTTTCTCTTTGACATATTTACCTAGAATTCCTGTTTCCGTATATGTGTTCTGGTCTCCGGGCTTAATATAACCAAGGATGTTGAAAGAGGGTTAGATTTTGGAGAGAAAGCCGATATTTTTTCTTACATCTCACTACTTCCAATATAATGATGTCAAATGAGTCAGTTATTCGTTAATTTGTAATGGGTGCACCACTGTTGACTGGAAGTGAAAACCGTTGGTATGTATCGTGGATGCCAGGACAGATGCCAGGTTGCCTTTGCAACCTTGGTGGAAGCTTGCCTTGACATGCTGCCAAAAATACCTCCTGTGCAAAGGTCCTATAATTGGTTACTGTAAATGCATTTAGGTTCGCGGTGATTTAATTTCGCGGTAGCGGGAAAAAGGACTTTTCGCGTTGGTTTTAAGTTTGCGGTAGCACCATGCACTGTAGTCTAATACTGCCATGGAAAAATGTTTGCGGTAGTTTTAAGTTTACGGTGAAGTGGTCACCGCGAAAACTGCGAATATTAAACCACCGTGAAATTTTCTGCATTTATAATAGTACATGGCAACTATTCATGTGTACTGTGTCTGTAGTTACACCTGGTAGACTAGCAATCTCCAAGCAGACGTCAGGATGGAAAATCGTAACCACAGTTTCTGGTTACAAAATGTTTCTCTATCTAAGTTTGCATGTTTAAAAAATGGGGCAGGCAGAAAAAAATTGCAATTGATGAAAAAGCCACACAGCAAAGTCATCACATCGTATAAGAAATTCAATCAGCTAGAAAATATCAAGGTTTATCATCCAAACGTCTGCTTGAATATTATAGTAGTACGCATTACATCATAGTTGTTGATGCTATCAAACTGGCTAGTACTAGTACTTGCTAGTCACAGCCACTCAAAAAATCCTATGTGTACCTCACATTTGAACACTCAAGTGTGTTGACCCCAGGAGTACAGTTCACACACACAAGTGCAAAATGGCCTAACAGGTATGTGTCTTTCGCCAGGCACCATTTGGTTGTAAATGTAAGTCTTCTTTGGTACTTTCTACCTTCCAAATGGAGTCTCCCATTATGTGTTCTTTATCGTCTCCTTTTGTGCTTGTCTTGAACAAACCTTAGTGTGTACTCAATCTCACCTGGTGATGGTAAGTGCTATTTTGGTAATGATGTCGCTGTGACAACTCAGATTGCACGATGGTCTGTCTACAGTTATGCTATGCAAGGGCCTAGAGCTAATTATTTGAAAGTGCAATTTGTAATGGTCTGGACATTTCTGTGAATTAACAGAAAGAACAGTCCTTAGTTAGAGTTTAATACTTTTTGTTGAAAATTGTTTGTATATCAGATAGCAGAGAAAATAAATTTGTTGCTCTTATTTGACATAAGCTGTATTACTATTAGTACAATAATGCAAGGGAAATAATAGTACGTGCTAGATGTTTTTGGACTGCTGTATGATAATACATGTATACTTCCTCTTCATGTAGATTTGTTACATGTAAAACATGCTCTCAGTTTCAGAAGGTATTTTGTGTTTTTTTTTCCAGCTGTTCAGACCGAACATTTTTTTCTAAAAACATTTACTTTTAATGTATCAATTCAGTACAAATTTTTGGCTTTTCCCATTTCGTAAATTTTTCTAATCATTCTTATAAAAAACCACAGACTACAAAATACATAATGTTTAATAGCAAATAAATGTCACACACTCAAATCCGGAAGCAAAAACATAAATTTGCCAAACTGTATATTATTGCACAGCAAAGATGACAATATATTACGTACATGTCAACTTTTTGATTCTTAGGTATATTTTTCCCAAATAAAACAAATATTACTTTATACTAGTTACTTTCATAACTAAAATGTAAAACCAAAAAGATTTTAAGATATCAACAGTGAACTGTTTGTGCATTCCATTGTAACGTATCACGTTTTTTCTGTTCCATATCTTTTATACCTTTTTCCATTCTCATAGGTCCTTCATCAATCAAATTGTACAGCACCATTTCAAAATGTATCTGATACATTTAATAGCGATGTTACGTATATTGAGAAAAATACAGCAAGCCTGTAACTATATATAGGACGCTGTATTTTTACAGCACGACATTCTTTCCTTATGAGTCAACCACAAGAACCTTAGGACTATTTACCTGGTTGAACAATGGCTTCTTTGTTCTTTGAAGCAATGTAGTTCTTGTGGGTGAAGGTAGATAATCAACAGGATTAGAACAGGTGTAGTTTTGCTTGCATAGTTACAAAGACTGACAGCCTTCATCCATCGACACACCTTCGCAAAATTCCTCTTAACTCCATGTGTGAAAGCAAAACATATGTTCTGTTTAATTTAAAAGCAAACTTTTGTTTTCTGATTTTGTATGCATTATTCCGGTATTTCATACCCATCGCATGCTCAAGTATATTCAAAGAATAGAGATATAATAGGCTTGCTTTTTTGGGGTACATGTAGTTTGTTTACCGACTCAGCACTGCAAGTAGAATTTTATGATTTTATATGTGTACTTGCCACAGCTATTAATCAATCATGAAGTCAAGATATAGTTGTAAAACAAGCCTTCATTATAAATTTTTCTCTGCCATAAACCCATGTCTTGGGTAATACATTTCAATCCAACCTTCAATTTCATTTTTCTGGCATTTTGCAACTTAGGACTAAAAATGTGGTAATTATATATTAAAACATGTATTTTAGTACCTCTTTGTTAATGTTATGTACCAAACAACATTTTCTCTTCCTTCAGGCCACACCGATTTAATTTCTTGGTTCACGGATTCGCTCGCTCCTATTTTTTTGGAAAAAAAATAAAAATAAAAATTACCACTCAGCAAATTTTCACCATTAATGAAACCATTTACCAACTTTCTGGTGTAGCAAATTGGCCTTTATATTATAAGCTCCTTAAAGTGTGGGTACAGGTGCTGTTACTGAACAATAATAGTGTTTTTGTACTTTTTTCAAGCTGAAAACTTTTTTTCTTTATGTTTTGGATTAGCCGTTACCTTTACCCCAACCATTTTACAATTTTTATTTTTATTTTTATTTCGCCCTCTCGCTCCATATTTTTTATGAAAAAATCCGTGAACCAAGAAATTAAATTGGTGTGGCCTCACATTAAAAATCAAAAGCCAATTCAATTATACCATCAGAGTTTAAATTGCATATTCCCAAAGTCTCTCTCCTTAAGTATAAAGCAAGAAATTAAAAAAATGGTACTAAGTAGTAAGACTAAAACATAGAAATTTGTCAAGTTCAGTAAACTCTTGATGTCTTGACTGCCTTGAGTGGTTTTGCTGTGAGGGTGCATGTACGGATGATTGCACTACTCTCGTTCATTCCTCCTGGGAAAGCTGAGAGTCTTTCCCATTGGTTCTTCTTGATGTTGTAGCTCAAGACCACACCTCTGTCACAGAAGTTGATGATCTTTCCTCCCATTGCCCTGGGGACTCGTTTGACGTTTCTCGACTGGGCCGCTCCGTTTGGGGGGAGTGTTATGCAGTCTGTCCATTCGCCCGATATGACGTTATAGGTGGCGATTTTCTGCTGTCCCACCACGTAAACGTGGCTGTGGTCCGCGACCAGGTCTCCGAGCGGCATCCCCGACAGTTCGAACTTCATGTCCGCCCACTCCGCGTACTTCATTGTCTTCCACTGATTGGTGTCGGGATCGTAGCACATCAGCCGACGGTTCTTGTCATCCCAGCACGACGGATGCGCCGACAAGTAGATCTGTCCGAGGCAAACCGTAGACGTGGGGTTTACCACGCCGGTCGGAAGGGGACATGCAAATTCCCAGGTATTCGTCTCGATGTTATAACACTCTACACAGTTTACCTTTGGTCTCTGGCAGACCAGCCCCCCACTGTCGGCTGTGAACCCGCCTATGGCGTACAGATGTCCATCAAATGCTGTCAAGGCAAAATTATACCTTGGCATCAACAGAGGGGCAAGTTCAGACCACGAATCTGTCTTGGTGTCGAAACAAAAGACTCTTCCAGAAGGCTTGCTTTCTGTCACCATTTGTGAGTTGAAGGATCGACCCCCGGCGATGTAAATGCACCCGCCGGTTCCAGCGATTTCAAAGTGTTCCGTAGTCCGCAGCTCGTCGGGTAATGTCGTCAGCTGTACCCACGTGTCTTTCTTCAGGCAGAAGTAATACAGGCCGGGGGTTTCCGCCCAGGATGTATTCCCGATGTACTTGCTGGAGACAGCTGCGATCAGCTGCTGCGGAAGGTTCTTCAGGTGATTCAGGTGCTTCTGTGGAAGTTGGTGAAGAATGATGTGGCCCGCCTCGTCGCGGGGGTCGATGTGGGTCGCCATGAACTCGTACACCGTGCTAACCAAGTCCGTCAGACCGTACGCCTCCGCGATGATCAGTACATCGCAGCAGTTCTCCATGTCCAGGTGGATGTAAAGAAATTGTGCGCATGCATCGAGAAGTGTCTTCACCTGGAGGAAGCTAGCGACAGCGAGCACGTCCTGCACGTTATCTCTCTTGATGGCGATCTCGGAGGTGTACATGAAGTCTAAGATGCCCCGGAGACCGCCAGCCGTCACGCCCTTCAGATCTATAGCATCCTGCGCGCTCTCCTTCATCCCACAGGTGAACATGGTGTGAAAGTACATGCTGCCCGCTGCCAGCACGTTCTTGTGCGCCTTGAAGTTCCTGCGATGGACGCGGATGCAGATGTCGGAGAACTTGCGCTGCCGCCGGTACGTCTGCAGCCTCGCCATGACCATCCTCTGCATGTCGTCCTTCACCGCGGCGAGCAGCTCTGGGTAAACGTCCACCTCGACCGGGGCACCCTTCTTTCTGGAGGAGCCACATGTGTTGGCATGCAAACACACCGGAATTTGGAGCTTCTCACATGCACAGACAAGGTCAGGCACTTGCTGATCCTTGAAGAGCTCTGGTTCATAAACAAGGGTGTTTAGAGCCTTATATTCATTGGTGGTTAGGTCGGGCAGCTCTAGCACATCCGGTTTCTCGCTCGTCAGCCCCGATTCAACAATCGCCTGCAGGTATTCGCTGCAGGCCGCCAGCACGTTTCGGTTCGCGGCGTACTTCTTTCCCTCGACTAAGACGTGGACATCGCTGAAGCTCTCGTCCCTGAGGAGGCAGCTGAGGTTCTGGAAGAGAACCTCGCGGTGGTGCCGGTTGATCTGCTTCTTAAGGAGCGGGGCCACGCTGCCGGCTTCGCACGTTGCCATGGTGACAGGTGACGAAGCTTTTATCGCACTTATGTTTCAGTAGCAACAATGATGCAGATGCTGGCTCTTCAGATGCCTGGTCGTAATGATGATTTCTTCTTTGTTTGGTGGCTTGATGTGAGGAACCTGTGAGGATGAAGACACAATTCTTATCATGTTACAGATTCTACACTGAACAATGTACAGTTGTACTAGAACTTAGGAAGTAGTAGTGTAGCCAATAGCACTGTCTCGTTCTGCCTATTTATATCCATGTTTTGGTGCTCTCAATATAGCTTTCAGTTTTGACATGCAACGAGTCAGATAAAGTAGATCCTCTTTTTCGCATATTATGTTCTGTAGAAAGTTTTCATCTGGTCATATTATCAGCCGAGAATAGAATTGACATACTTCTAGCAGTCTAGGGTTCCCCGGCAAAGCAAGAATGTCAGCTACACACGACAGATGGTACATGTACGGGCGGACATGTTGTTGGCCCGGCTAAGGATTCGACTCCGGCATACTTGGTTATGAATTCCTTCCATCACAAGCCTTAGCACTCAGCATACTCCCCCAATCTTTCATCCCTGAAACACACAGAAGTTTGTTGATGTTCACAGAGAGACTAATTATACCAACCTTCAAGGACAGGTGCAGCCTGTGAAGTGTTACAGGAATGGAGGATGGTTCCGTGGTAGGCGACAGTGTGGCTCTTGGCTTATTTTGCCCTCCATTCTGCAAACAGGGGTCCTTGTTTAGACAGAGGTCGGTGGCGAGTCGCCTGGCCTTGCCCCTCCAGCCTGTCCTGTCTGTAGAAATGACAGGAATGTCAGTCAGCTGGGGCGGCCAGGGATCAGGTTTGGGTGGTATGATGCCTATATTTGTCAATACACCAGCTACAGAGAGAGATTTCCTGGACTTCTCAGGCGTATTTGGTGTGACACATTCATAGAGCAAAGACCCTAATTATCATTGCAATTATTTACAATATAGTATGATTCACTTACTTAATAAGTTATGTTGTTAAGATGATTGATGATTTATTTAGTCGATAATATAACAGCAACATATAGCCAGGATTTCTAACTCACATATTGGGCCTTCAGTTTATCATACTTGTTTGACATCCATTTGGCATGGAATGATGGATGATAATTACAGTGTCATTGCATGTCATGAACTGATGAAGATAATCTTGGCCCCTTGTTTTTATTTCTATACAATAAAAAGGTGTCAATATGTGAGTATACATGTACGACAGCATATACTATAAGTATTGTATGAACGTATAAATTGTACCTCTATTGCATGCTCTAGCTACCAGCCAGCTAAAATAACAACAGATATACTAGTATCTACCACGCAAAAATCATGGCCATAACATGTCTAGAACAAATTCTGCTCCAGTGCCATAGAAGGCCGCTAGGAGGCCCATCTGACCCCTAGCCATCTATTGAAATATCATTGTAAAGATCCTATCCACGGCTTTTCGAGTTATGCTTTCCATGGGAAAAAAGAAAGATAAACACACGCAAACGTCACCAAAAACTGTTGTAGCCTTTTTGACGAAGGTAAAAACTTCTGGGCCATGTCACTTTGGCAGGAATAAAAGTTTGCGTTGGTGTGAGCAACTGTCTTGTATCGGTGTCATAGTCATAGTAACATAGAATTGTTACATTGGCACCATACCAATATGACGGTCTCCCTGTTCTTGATTCTTAACTTCTCAATTAAAACAAAAACAGTTACCATAGCAACCAATCCTCAATGTCACCGCAACCTGTCAACCAGTCGCAACTGTTTCTAATTAAGATTCCTTCCCTCCAATTTCCTTGGCATTGACACAGTTCCAAATATGTCTCAGGCATGTCGGCCAAGGAATGACCCAACTCCTTGGAATCTTATTTGCACCTGCCTAAGTTAATTTACCTGCTTCTCTGTTTTCTTAAGATGTTTAGTCACGGGCGATTTCTACTCTATAGAGGAAGAGTTTAATGTAAGTTTAATGGTGTGTATTCTCTAAGGAATTTACTTTAAGGGGGTTGAAGTCTGTACATTGTTGGATATGTACTTAGCACTAGCTCTAGTCCTGGTCGGCTCAGAACTGGAATTGGAGACAGCTTGCTAAGTCAACTCTCTTGTTGACCCTTGACTCAAGCAAGTATTTAGGAAGCAAATCTAAGAAACCCGTCTTCTCTCTCTTCTTTCGTCCCCAGCTGGAATCTTGCACAGATCTCTCGCAGCGGAAGAAAATTCGTGCTGCGATCCGCGAGGTCATCTGCCGCGAGGATGTGAGCACGACATGGTCATCAGCGTCCAGAAAGTATGAGAAGAGCAAGCGTCCGTCAGACAAGGAAGCAAAGGAAAACAGAGCCCCAACCATCAGCAGAACTTCTCGACCCATGAACAACATTGGTAGGAGTCCTAGTAGTACTGGTAGAGCCAAGATGGACACACGAGAGAAACAAGGAGCTGACACAGAGACTCACGTCAACGGGGATGACCCAGGACACTCGACCAAGGCTCTAGAAGACATCGACAATGAAGAAGAACTCCTTCAAATGGTAAGGCAATTTAAGGTTATTCTTAGAAATATCACAACATGCTAGATGAGGATTCTTTGAAGGTTGATGTTGTCTAATAGGACTAGAATTCTATTTGTATCTTTCTCTGGAATGTGTACAGTTGTCAAATTTACCACGTAAATGCTTGTATCTTTCCAAAAGAACTTGAGAAGTCTTCGAACTTTAATCATTATCCTTAAATCTCATGAAAGTTTTTTATTAAGAGTCCTTTTCCAGTGCAGGGCAGACTTTAGTATCTGTTGACATGTTTGGAATCACTAGATGTAAGAATAACACTTTAATTGGAGCATGTGAGGTGTGAAAGTAAACGCAGATCAAGTGTACGCTATCAAATATCCGACCAGTTTCCAAACAGTACTTGTACAAAGGTGCTTGTTTCCTCAAGATCTAGCCTCTGAAAGATCTTATAAAGAATATCAAAATATCACAATAGCTATTAATAGAACTCTTCAGTTATGTCAAAACGATTTTCCACTACGTCGTTTATTGCAATCAGTTTACATTTCGATGATGCCCTTATTATGAGTCTTAGTAGGGTGTCTGTTTACAGTAAAGGCTGCTTTTTTTAGAGGTTTTGTAAGCGTTAAAGTTAACAATAACAGGAACGCCTGGTGCATATAGCCTTGAAAGGTTCAAGCTTAATTAGGGACTGTACGATATTTATCAGGGGGGGAGGGCTGGTGCGTTAGGGGGGGAGGGCCATGTTAATTTTTTTTGAGGTGGGGGGAGGGCCATGTTAATTTTTTTCTAGATAGGGGGAGGGCCATGTTAATTTTTTTAAAAGAATAGTTCATACTATTTTTAGTTTTGATATCTTGACATGGCCCTAAAACTGATAAAATAAGCCTCCTGAATAGCCTAAAATGCAAGAGCTTCCGGGGGGCTTCGCCCCCCTATGTCCCCCCAAAAGTGGCACTGCCCCGGACCAGCGTTCCTGCCAGGCATACGTCATTCCGTCTTCGGACTTCTGGAAAGACGCACTCCGCTCGGCTGAGTGTGTCCATAAAAAATTTGAAAGAAAGGCTGACCTGTACCACCAGTGTACAAAATGTATCAGGAATCTTTTTAAAAATCTATCTTTATAAGAACGAATACTACCTTTACAATTTATACTTCAAATTGTTCACTTCCCGGTCATCCCGGTTGTCTGGGGCACGGGGGCGGAGCGCGGCACGTTTTACAACTTGCGAACCCATGTGCGACACACCCCACGTCGCATCCAAAGAATCCAAAACTATAAACTTTATTTTTTATTTACAACATTTCTTTTGTTTCAAAAGGGTAAAATTTGCAGCGGAAAAGGGGCCGCAACATTGTTGTCAAGCGTCGATCGAGTCGGCTGTGCACTCAGTGGCACATGGCGCGGCACGCCCCCCTCCCCAGACGGATGGTCGATCGCAGCGCCCAGCACGTTCGGACGTCTTTTCTGGCTACTCCTTGAAGGCTACACCGGCACTGATCAATGCCAAAGACGCAGCAGATCGCCCTCCTTCGTATAATGTATAACGTTCTTGGTCTATGTAAAAAAGAAATCCAGCCGGCAAATATTTCATGCCGAAAATGGGGTTACCTGAGGTCGCAGGAGACAAACGCACGCTCGTGGAAAATGACGGCGCGGCCCGCCCGTGTAAAACCCGACCAATTTAATTAATTTGAGTAAAATCATAGGGCAAAAATTTAAAAAAAAAACACAAGCTGTGATGGCGCCGTGATTCTATCCTCTGGAAAAACTACTAGTATTTGATGCGGGAGGGCGCAACATCGATCGCACGAGGTAGACATTTTTTTATTCAATGCCGGAAAAAAATTGGCAGGATTTTTTCATGGGCTGACAAACTCACTGGCTAGAGCCCTGTTTGGAAGCATCAATAACCCAAAATTTTCATATAGACATGACTGGACAAATAATACCCGGGCCAGATCACGGACGGCTGAAAGTTATAACGTATTTTTGGGGAGAGGGCGGACGTCGATTACTAAGGAACGGGCGTGAAAAAGGCAAACGGCATCCAATCTCAAGGGCATAATTTTCCTCTCAAATTGCAGGAAATTCTGTTTTAGAGGGTTTGAAAATCCAAATTTTCCCGGGGGAGCAAGCCCCCGGACCCCTGCCCTGACGCTGTGAAAAAATTCCTGGCAAGAACACTAGCTGTACCAGTTGGACGCCGGGCGCCCTTGTGCCCTGACGTCTATCGGTTGTTTTTCTACCCTTTTAATGATGCCTGTCGGGGGGGAGGGCCATGTTGATTTTTTTGAGGTGGAGGGGGAGGGTCATGTTAATTTTTTTTCAGATGGGGGGGAGGGCCATGACAAATTTTTTTGATCGGACTTCCAACGCACCAGCCCTCCCCCCCCAATAAATATCGTACGGTCCCTTAATCTTGAGAGCTGGACTTGTTTTGCTTTACTTTACACAGAATGTGACTGTTGGAGTTACCTATAAACACTTAGTCCAGTCTTGGTCTTGTAAAGTTCAGCCCTTTGTTCATAATGTTGTTAACCAACACAGATGAACTTCAGTGCTAAATTTTAGACTTTATGCCAGGCAATCAAACTCAAAGGACTCTGCATAAGGGGTATGCACCTGGCAACACTTAAATTTAAGAGGGCTGGCATCCCCTACTAACAGTAAATTTAGGAAGACAGCAATGCCTAGCAGTAAGTTGACCCACATGCCTCATATACATGTATGTATTACCGTGGTTGAACTAGGCTGCAAACAGTGATGCAACCAGACATTTTTTTAGGCTTTTGAGAAATCTTGCGCTTGGCTATGTGGATACGGAATTTGTCAATAACAATGAAATTTTGGATTCCGACAAATTTCATGTACCAATACTGATATACATACATGTAAATGTTATGTCCTTTTTAACCTCCTTGATGACATATAAACTCCTCTTTCTATTGACAGAAGAGGGGTCCTTGCTATGATTTAAGAATGATTAATATAAAACCTGCTACACCTTACACAAAAATGCATGCAGACCCCTTTCCCCTTGCTGTTCACCAATTTACCAAGAATGGGAAAGAGTACAACATTTGCTTTAGTAGTGTCAAGGAGGTGTCCTTTTTAACCTCCTTGGTAGTATAATGAGGGTCTGCATGGGGGGGTCTTGGTAACGCTTAACGGTAAATTCAGGAGACCCGGTAACGCTTAACGGTAAATTCAGGAGGCCCGGTAACGCTTAACGGTAAATTCAGAAGGGGTTACAAAGCAACAGTTACATTGACCTTCATTCCTCTTCGTACAACGCTAGATTAGGTTATCTCAATGGTTGAAAATATCTGACTAATGACATTGTGAGAAGAAAAGATGCCCAGAACCCGGAGGAATGACAGGCCAATGTCCGCTGTCTCAATGGCATTTGCTTCCCTGTTCCCACCACAGAGGAGGCGGCAGCAAATTTCTTATGGGGGATATTGAACTACTGCTGACAAAATTTTTAGGACATGGAGTGCCGAAGGCATGACGCATCCTAGGGGGGTCCGGGGGTATGCTCCCCCGGGAAATTTTTTAAAATTATGATCCTCTGAAATGCTATTTCCTGCATTTTCCGGCAAATTTTTCCGATAGACTAACGGCATTTTCATGAAAATTACACATGTTTGTAGATTTGACCGTCACCGGACCCCCCGACATATTTTTACCATTTCGAGCTCGAAAGGCACGAGATAAGATAAGTCCGGGGGAAATTTTAAAACCTGGACCGTCTGGCACGCAATTTCCTGTATTTTGAATGACAAATTTTCCTGGCCGACGAAGCTAAATCAAATTGCATTTTATTAGAGAGAAAAGTTTTTTGGGCGACGACCCACGCCCCAAACATATTTTGCAACATATGTCGTCGGTCGTGAGTGCCCGTCAAAGGGATGTCCGCAGGAACCTCATTTTATGCATTTGAGGAGTAAATTTTGCTTGAGACTAAGCTGGCATCCGAGGCGCAACATATTTTTTACCATGCCCAGTGCCGAAGGCCGTGAGGCTCGGAGAAATTTAGAAATGTGGATCCCGTTTGAAATGCCATTTCCCGCATTTTCAGGGGCTCTATCTAGCCAAGATTTTTTTAACCTCCTTGATCTAGCATTTGACTTCGTGGGTATAATAACTTGTTACGAAGAATTTCTTGGTAACGCTTAACGGTGAATTCGGGATAACAAATAACGATTAACGTTGAATTAAAACGATCAATAACGCTTCACGAAGACCCCTTTCCCCTTGCTGTTCACCAATTTACCAAGAATGGGAAAGAGTACAACATTTGCTTTAGTAGTATCAAGGAGGTGTCCTTTTTAACCTCCTTGGTAGTATAATGTGTCATGGAACTTACGTCCAACCAAAAAATTAACTTACCACCAGACAAGAACCCTACTAAGTTCAGATTTGGAGCGTAGCTTCCTCCTTTTTACCCCCCAAGAAGGTAATCCTCTTTGGGAGGAGCATTTCTCTGTGTCCTTGGGATGTATTTGCTGCTATCCCAGCATCCTGTGGTCTCCTGGGAGACCTGTTAGCTTTGATCTGACCTGAAGGCTTTCCAAGCTGTTGACCTGGTCAGAGCTGAGGCTGATGTAGGGGGGAACCATGATTAATACTGAAAGGGTCTGCTCTATATACTAAGATATAGCCTGGAATCCAGGATATTCTGCCTCTCTGATTGTGTCCTTGCAGAATAGTCTGGCCCCTACTAACAGGCAATCGTTTGGCATTTGAATAGTTGCCTTGATATAAACATAGCAGGTCTAATTGGCTCAAAGTAGTACAGTCCTCTATGTAACAACATGTATTGAAAAGTTATTTGGAAGTTCTGGAAGTCCGCAATCTCCTTTTTGCATCTTCTGAGAAATGTTAACTACCAAAATGGCATATAGCAGTACATGCATGTGTGATATATGACATATATTGTAATCATAAGGCAAACAATTGAATTCTCACCTACCAGATATCATATTATATTCTGTGGAGGAATTATGTAATTAGCTTTCACAGGTTGACTAGACCAGTATTGGATGGATTCTTGTTCT
Organism: Branchiostoma floridae; assembly: GCF_000003815.2. Taxonomy (NCBI): domain Eukaryota; kingdom Metazoa; phylum Chordata; class Leptocardii; order Amphioxiformes; family Branchiostomatidae; genus Branchiostoma; species Branchiostoma floridae. Next base: position 14,262,439 of record NC_049989.1, on the reverse strand, counting down.
CTTTATTAGAATGATCCTCCACAAAGTCATTTTTTTTATTTCTAACCTTTATCAAAGTACATGTTTTAAAATCTACAGGTACAACTTGCACTGCAAATCTCAATAGACTCCGCATAGGTAGGTACATGGAACACCCCTCAGGGCTGAACCAACTGTTCCTCCTCCATATCTCCACCTGGAAGCAATAGGACCTGACCCCATCATGTAGTGGTTTAATTGAGATCAGACCTCACACCTAGCTAAGCCGCTTTCTAACACCCCTGTCTTCTTTATTCTCTCCTGTCAGCTGAAGGAGACTACTGACTACAGGCAGAGGAAAGAGATCCGCTTGGCCATCAGAGCACTCAAGCGGCAGTCAGAAGGTAAGGACAGGTCTAGCCTAAACTGTGGGCGGTTTTGGTTTGTCTAAATATATGGTAAAATATGCATACAGACTGATCTGAGGATCTGAGGATCTGAACTGTAAATGCAGAAATGTTCGCAGTGGTTTTATGTTCGCTGGTTTTCATGAGGCAGTCTTACCGCGAACTTAAAACCACCGAGAACATTTTTTCATTACAGTATGTGACTACAGTGTATGGCACTACCGCAAACTGAAAACCTAACACAAAATTAAATCCCCGCAAACATAAATGCATTTACAGTAACTGTTGATTCTTGAAGAAAGCATGAAAATTGTGGGAAGTGGTGCTTTGATATATCAAAAGGGCATGTAATTGTTGTGACAGTGTCCTGGTTCAAACATCACCAACTGACCAGGCCAACTAGACCTTTTGGCTTAGTGGTTTAGCGGCATTGGTTTGTGAACTGCCATGATACTGTTTTTGCTCGCCTCTAGTTTTTCTGAATAATGAAAAGAGGGTAGTGTAACAGTGGGGTTGTGCAAGTTCCACCAACTGACCAGGCAAACTGGCTCAGACCTTTTGGCTTAGTGGTTAGTGGCATTGCTTGGTTTGTGAACTGACAGGCCTCAGGGTTTGAATCCCAGGAGCCAGGAGACTGTTTCTATACTTGCCTCTAGTTTTTCATTGTTTTTCTAGATTCTTGTGCAATCTTTTATACATTCTTTTACATGTATGACTTTAGGCAAATGGTTGAATATGATTTTCAGCTATTTTCCTTTTTAGACAGGTAGAATCCTATAGTTGTGTGAAGATTCAAGAAGAAGAAAAATCACATTAAAATGCCTCATGAATATTGCTTGACAAGAAGAATCAAAAGCAGCTGGCAGACACCCAGAAGTTTTATGTGGTCAACCTCCAACTGTTGATGTAACTTCCTGTAGAACTGGGAAATGCAATCAGGCAAAGAGGCTTAATGTCAAATTAATGGACTGTTGTATAAATACATGTATGTGATTTGGCTCAGAGATTATATTTGTTTGAAAATCAATGCTTGGTCCCTACATCTGGAAAACAGGTTGTTGAGAAATTCAGATTTGTTTGCATATCATATGCATGCAAAAGTCCTTTTAGTTTGTACATTGTATATTAAACCAGAAGTGGCACCGATTTAAAGATTTGAAATGAGTGAGAATAGAATGGAATGTACTGATGACTGTCATATTTTTCTTGATACCGGTACATGCTTATCATTTTACAGTCTTCCAGGTGAGTATAGCCAATGTTTGATATGGAACTATTTGAAATCTAACGTTATGCAGTAGATACCGTAAATTCACTTTTGCTATAGTTTATTTTGAGGGAAATTTTGCCTTTGAAACATCTTTGTATGTAGTGCATGATTTCATGGTGTAGAGTTCACTATGAAATAAAACCACTTTGAAAGTTTACAGTATCAAATAAACTAGCTGACCCTTTAAAATCTCAAGATGATCTCAGATTTTACTTCTTTTATGGGACTGATTTTGGTTTATCCATTGCAGGTGAACCCGAAGAAGTAGAGAAGTCACGTGCTCGGAGACCGAGTGGTGGAAGAAGGCCTAGCTCCGACCGTACGCATTCTTCCGGAACCGTCACCGGATTGGCCGCCAGGAAGGGGAGCACGAGCGGGAGTCGACAGTTGGGGCGGAAGAACAGCGGGCATCTGGTGGCCTGTCGGAGCGGAGACCGCGGGGAAACAGAGGGGAGGAAGACACCGGGAAGCAGCAGCAGTTCTCATAAGGTCTGTTCTTTTTCTTCTTCTTCTTCTATTAGTGCTGGCGATCATCATGTTGATCATTATGGCACATACACAAGGTACCCTAATTGTAAGTATGATCCACTCACACCGGGAAGGACCCCTACTCTTTTCAATAAGTGCGGTGGGTTCTTAAACATGTTCGAGGTGTGGCTCTCCCCAAACACGCGACTCCATTCAAGTTAACGTCCCATCCGAGCGACAGCCCTAGCCGAACGTATGTACTCATTTTCATCTGATCGAAGTGAGGAAAGTCGTGTTAAGTGCCTTTCTGAAGGGCACAAGATTGGTGACATGGCAGATTTTGAACTCTAGACCTCTTGGGCCTGAGCCCAAAGCACTGCCGATTACGCCACATGATCTCACGTTCAAACATGTGTAAACTGGTATGCTGTAGTTCAGGTGTCAAAAATGTATGAGTTCCATCAAGCAGCCTAACAGTAGGGTGTTTGACTCAAAGCTCAGAGGTCCTTGGTTTGAACCCCCTGATAAACCCCGACATTGTGCACTGGGGAGAGGCATGTTACACAAATTTCTTTACTTCACTCAGGTGAAAATGAGTACTATGTACCTTAAGCTTTGGTTAGGGATGTCCTTCAGATAGACTTTAAATGGAGGTCCCATGTCTGAGAGTCATCCTTGAGCATGTAAAAGAACCCACCACAGTGACTTAGAGTAGGGACCTTTCCTAGGACCCATTAAATCAGTCAAGATATGCAGCTTGTACTCTCCTATACAAACTTGGTGTGTTATGCCATGAGGCAGGTTTCCTAATATGCAATATAAACAAAAGTCTGTTAATGTAGAGGAGGCAAGTCAGATGTTAAACTGATAGTGTCCATCTAAGTGAAATGTTTTGTGTGGAGATTCAATATCACATTGTGTGCAAATAGATTTTTCGAGTATATAACAATATCAGACCTACGGAATCTAAAACAATGTCATGTTTTATTAGGTTCTTGAACGGAAGAAAAGTCAGGAGAAGCCGAGTCCCAGGAAAAACAGCCAAGACGGAGGGGAGAGTTCTCGTGTGCCAGCCAGTCCCACACAGAAGAGCAGGAGAAAGTCAAGTTCTTCCAGCGAGACGTCCAGACTTGGGAGACATCTCTCAATAGAAGACATCGAAGATGAAGCCGTTCTACTTAAGATGGTGAGGGATGATGTACAGCATTTAATTTGTTATAGCATGTCTTCAACTATCGAAAGGTGTCTTCTCTTGGGATGTGTCCCCATTTTTCCTAATACTTGATATGCCACAACAAAAACAAGTCAGTCAGAGATGGCAAACTTCACCCCCTTCCTATCGTTTAGACCCTAATGTAGTGCCAAGTGGCACGTATATCAGCAAGTTTCCTTGCTGTTTCAGTAGCAGGGTATATTTTTAAAGAGGGGTTTTATAGGCTCTTCCCTTTTAATGTGCCCAAGGCACCTCCTAAAACACGAAGCCCCATCTTACGTCCCCAGTCCCATCCAAAATGCCCTACTCAGTTTTGAACCAACAGCTACAAACTTATTAGAACCAGGAGCCCAATATGTGAGGCTGCTACCAGTTCCAGGTTTGCAATCTGTCCTGTTTCACAGAATTGCAGATACACAGAGACTGACATACACACAGACAGATGACATACACACAGACAGACACTGAACAGACACACAGATTGAAAAATGCCTAAAATTAATAACTTCACTCCCTTTGGAAGGGAGTAGATAGTGGTACCATCCATATACAGAATATTTAACACTCAAAAAGCCATGTTTGTAATTGCAAGAGCAGTGGCTACTTCCATGGTAAGACAGTGGCTTAGAAATGTTAACATGACCTGACACTTAGTTGTCTCCAGTAAGGCCTAGATGTGATACATCTGGGGTTGGGGCAGAGATATTGACCAGGGGTGCCTGTGGGATAGACCATCATTCAAGCTTTGTAGGGATGAGAACTTAAAAATATAATGGTTATCATAAGGAGGAAAGTAAGTTAGGGATTTTTGTACTCAAAACTGAAAAATGCAGAGATTTGGCAAAAGAAAGAAATTAGACTTTTTCTTTATTCAATATTACTATACCATATTGAAAGAAATCTTGATGAAACTCCCCCCTACAATGCTTTGTGGTCTGTCCCAAAGTACAGGTTAATGTATGATAAGCAGCTTGATACATGGGGTAACAGGTGGCACACATCAACTTGTAGTAGTAGGAGTGTCCTTGTTTTGAGCATACATTTTGCAAATGAGGGGTTATACAGTGACTTGAGACCTTGTATACAGTGTATTCAAGTTTCATTAAAGGCGACATTTTTTTCCTTTTGAAAGTTTTTGAATACATCAAAACTGCTAGCCAGTAGGGGTAGTCCTAAATTATATATAAGAGAAAGTCAGTGTACATGTAATATAGGTATTTTTGTTACTCCCTACCCATTACCACTTAATAATGATCCTTCCCTCCCACCCATTACCACCAAGCCAGTAATTATGATCCTCCCCCCTCACTCATGAAGGGTGAACTCCCTTCTAACTAAAGGGCACTAACTTCATTATCTGTGTCGTAAGTACAGGGAGGCGACAGTTAAACAGTCGCGAGTCGTTCTTTTGAGTCAATCAGTTTCGCCGATCTTCCGCAGGTAAAGGAGACGTCCGATGTGGAAGAGAAGCGACGGTTGCGAGCAAGAATCCGAGCCGTTCGCAGACTGAGCCGCGACAGAAAAGACCTTGCAGCCGTCAAAGGTAAAGAGACTTGCATGATCTATGTACGTAGTTTGTAGGACCCTGTGGCTAGGTTTGTGCACTGAACTGTAAAGACAAGACTGTGTTGTCAAAGATAAATAACTTGTTTCTTAAACTAAAAGAATCTTCTGTTTCTCCTATGAGTCACCAATGCAGGTAAAGGAAACTTTGGAAAGCAAGTTTATCAGAAGCTTGACTCCTAACTTCTATAACAGACAAGCAAAAGACCACATGGTTGTGGGAGGTATAGACTTGTACTGGGTGTGAACTTAATGTGCTTGTCTAGATATAGCAACAGCGTGAATCATCATGTATTCAGATGGTCTGCATCAAAGATATGGTTGTCAGACAGGTTTACTGGTATCTTTGCTGTTTTAAAGTAAGGCCGTGTTTTTATTCATAACAGCAACTGGAGGTTGATTTACTTTATCATAACATTTCATAGATATGTTTAAAGTAAATTGTTCAACTTTAGCGGTCATGTTCAAGATACAATTCCAACCATACCCTTACTCGGTAAATGATTTAATGAAAGATACCAGATAAAACTACTTGTAACATTAAGCCTTTGAAAACAAGTTCTGGTGTTTTAGACATGTTAGAAGCTGATATCATTAGCCTATTTCTCAGACAAACACTGTCTAATACCCTGTTTATATAACCTGGTTACAATGGTGCAATCTGGTTGGACAAAACTAAATGGATTAGTGTACATACCTTTCAGTATAGTACCTATCTATATGGCATTTAATTGAGATATTTGACGTAGATTGTAAGAGAACACAGCTTATTTCTATGGGTTTAGACTGTTACAAGGTCAAACATGAAAAACTCTCTGAAGCCTCTTACTGTTTTCTGGGTACATGTGTTGTATTGAACAGAGCCATGTTGCCTGAGCTTTGAATTAGATAGTACTAATTAATTAGGTACAATCATAGATTTTACTATACAACAGTGTGTCAATACCTTGACCCATGTACATGTATAAAGTTAACCTTTTTTTTCAGGCCAAGGTGAGAACTCAACTACCCAGAGTGATTTACCACAAGCTGAGGAAGTATTAGAGAAGCCTGTTGCAACAGAAACCATGGAATGTGCAGAGGAAATTTCAGAAGTCCAAACTAATGGTTTGACAAATGGGGACTCGGAGAAAAATGATACGTCTTCTGCTGAAGTTGAGAAAGTTCAAGAGAGTGGTGAGGAAGATGACTTGTCTTCCAAGACGGAAGAAGACCTTCAGTACATGGTATGTTTACTTCCGGTAGATATCAAACAACAGTCAAACCTGTACAACTACAACAGTCTACATAAGATTAAGAACCTTAGATAATTTTTGTCATTTTCCCTATGATTGACAAATTGGATCTTGTGTATAATATGATGACCAACTGCCCTTATGTAGTGACCAAATTTTGTTGGAAAGTTTAGATATTGTTTGAGGGTTTGAGAAATGAAAGCTGTTTTCGAATTACCTGTTGAAGATATTGTTATGCCCAACAGGTTTCACTTCAGGTTACACTGTATATTGTAAACAGTTGATCCTTTATTTCCTTCATTTAAACAATTTGTTTTCAGGAACAAACAGGCATAGAAAGCTTTTAATTATTACTTGATTGTGTTTAATTGTTAGCTCATCATTTCCTTTATCTCAATAGCTCCTGGTGTGTGCTGATTATGATGAGAGGAAAAAGATACGACAGGCCTTACGAGATGTGAGGAAAAATGGTATGTTTCCTGAGTCATTTTTATGTATCTTTATGATTCTACTGAGCTGTGGTGCTGAATATAGATAAACTAACTCAGCATGTGCGAGTAATTGCCGTGCAAAATCAATGACCGGGGCATGTAGATTTTCTAACAGCTATTACACAAACACTAAAAGACCATTGTTACTGGGTAACGTCAATGTTGAAAATGTTTGCAATTGAATTTCTCAGTAAGTGTATTCTAAGGTCTTTGTATTATTCAAAATCCCAGGGATCAGTGTATAATTTATACCACAATTAGTAAGTTCTCATATATGAAACACTGAACTAGAAGTTCAATATAAAAACAGACCCACAGTTTCAGGAAGTGAATGTTGTCACATAGCAGATTTCCTCATAGCCGTGTTTTCATGATGTCATAATGCAACATGTTTCCTTGAAATGGC